>NW_010331382.1:0-701 GCF_000700745.2 Antrostomus carolinensis
TGATGGCCAGGCCAAGGTACGGGGACTGCCTCCGAGAGCCGGCTGGCAGCCGTGCCCGCGGTGATGTGACAGTCCTGCAGACAGCAGCCTCAGCACAGCCATCCTTTCCACACAGCCCTACGCCCCCAAGGACCCCCCAGTAGTGCGGGTGACGGAGGGACCCGTCTTCTCAGAGGTTGTCAGCTCCTACCAGCATGTTCAGACCGTGGTGCGGCTTTACAACGTGCCAGGTGAGACAGCGTGAGGCTGTGCTGGGGCAGTTGCTGGCCCGGGGTTGCTGGGGCAGTCGCTGGCCTGTGGGGCCCGTGGTGGACATCCGTGACCACATCAACAAGGAGCTGGCCCTGCGCTTCAACACTGACATCGAGAGCGACGACACCTTCTTCACAGACCTCAATGGTTTCCAGGTATCCGGAAGCCTGGGGAGGGACAGCAGCTGCCCTCGGGGGGGACAGTGCCCTGCTGGCACTGCAGGAGCCACCTCCAGCACTGACCTCTGTCCCTCGGCAGATCCAGCCCCGCAGGTACCAGCAGAAGCTGCCGCTGCAGGCCAACTTCTACCCCATGCCCACCATGGCCTACATCCAGGACGCACAGAGCCGGCTGACGCTGCACACAGCCCAGGCCCTGGGGGTCTCCAGCCTCGGCAGCGGTGAGCCGGCCTCGCCGGGGCGGTGGGGCTGTGCCTCGGGGGTCCTGCC
>NW_010331382.1:747-1037 GCF_000700745.2 Antrostomus carolinensis
AGGCCCAGGCCGCTGGGACCCCCTCTCTGCAGGCCAGCGGGAGGTTATCCTGGACCGGCGCCTCATGCAAGATGACAACCGGGGCCTGGGCCAAGGGCTGAAGGACAACAAGCGAACCTGCAACCGGTTCCGCCTCCTCCTGGAGCGCCGTGCCACCGCCAACAAGGTGCGTGGGCTGCGAGGCTCAGGACGGGGTTCGGGCACGGTGCTGCTCACCTGGAGAGCCCAGCCCAGCCTTGGGACCGAGCAGGGTGGAGGCATCTGCAGAAGGCCAGGCGTGACGACGCAGG
>NW_010331383.1:0-17583 GCF_000700745.2 Antrostomus carolinensis
GGTCTGACCTGGGGGGGGTGGGGGGGCTTTGCGGAAGGACCCCTTCCCCGAGGTCAGACCCTATTGAGTGAAGCTCCATGATCTTGGCTGGAGCTTCTAAACTCTTTTTTAGCATGCAGAGTGACCAAAATTGTTCTTTTACTCTTAAACTAGGTGACTGCAAGCTCCTCCTAGCTAGATCTTCCCTTGCTGACCCAGGAGACTTAATCCCTAACTCTATGCTGTATCAGCAGAAGCATCTTCTGAAAAACAAGTTGTTTTTTTTCTTTATCCTTTGCTATTCCCCAGCTAAAACCAATTAATGCTTGTTGCAGGTGCTTTCCTGACAGCCTAACCATGTCTGCTGGCAGCTGAAGCGTTGGTGAGAGGCACAAGCCAGAGCCATATAAAGCTGTGTTTTGTGAGGACTTTCAATATGCTTTGCTGTAGTTTATCTTGACTGCAACAGTCTCCCTAACTAATTAAAACTTTATTCTGCTTTGATAATGTGCTAAAACAGGGAGCTGTGATATTGCTTGTTCCCAAAGCTGCTTGGGCAATACCTTCAAAGCAACTTACTCCACCCAAAAATAGCAAAAAGTAGGTGCTTCAATAGGGAAGCTTCTTTAAAAACAGGAAATTTGGCAAAATTGATGGTGTTCTGAAGTCAGTACTCCCAGGTAAGATAATACCATCAAAATCCCTGCCAGTCTTGATGCTGGCCAGGTGTGCTCAAGACCCTCTCCACACCCTGGGAGAGCTGCCTTGCTGATGGTGGGAGAGCTGATACAGCCTAGCCTAACCCTGTGTAGGCTGAGTTGGGTGCATGAGCTTGTTGCTTCATTAGCAATGAAGCTTAGTAAGAACCAAGTTACAGCAATCTTATGCTTTTTATTGGTGTAACTAACTTCATGTCAGGAAGCAAAATATTCCAGGGAAAAAAATTACTTTTAGAGTTGATTTTGATCAGAGCATGGAGCAATCTTGGTTGATTATGTTGAGACTGGCATTTTAACAGCATCTTACATTTTTGTCTCAGGATTCAGTGCCCTCTGGGCTGTAGCTACAGTGCTGAGAACCCCTTCGGGCATCAGTATGGTGCTGCTCCAGTAGGATTTCTATGAAAGATGTAAAAAGCAAAGGCTGAATTGTAGCTGAGGTGGATGAGCTTTGTCTGCTCCACAGTGTCCCCCGGAGCTAATGCACATCTTTGCCATACCAGAAGCTGAGCTGTTTAATGACTTCCCTAAGGATTAGGATATCCTAATCCTTTGCCAGTGCTGTTGTGGTGCTGTGGGTTCTGCTTAGCCCTGGGATTTCATTATCTGTAGGTTTCCTACAGGTGTGTCTGCCTCTTGGCTGTGGAGGTGCCTTCGTTTCCACTTAACTTGGACATCTTTAGTGGCTTTTTCTGCACAGATGTATGTTGTTCCACTGATTGAGCTGCTGCAGGTTGTGTGTGTGTTTCTGGGACCTCCTGCAGGTAAATCATGGGCTGCAGCTGTGGTATTTGCTTGGGGCTGATGGGATGTGAACTCCAGTGCTGCTCTGCTTTGGCTAGTGGCTTCTTGATGCAGAGCCAACAAAACAAGAGCTCTCAACTGTGGTGGTAAGGCTTATTGGTTGTCTTTCTGCTACTCTGAGGGAGTAGAAACTTGTCCCGATTTCAAATCAAGCCTGGCATTCATTTTCTCACACTTTATTTACATTGCTAGAGGTGTCTGGAGCCTGGCAGTGTCCTCTTTGAGACCCTGGAGTATCTTGGGGACACATCTTCATGCTTGGACCTGTGTTCCTGCCTGAGGGTTTAGCTGAGCCAGGATAGAGTGGACTGTACTCCTGTCTGAGATTCACCTTGCTCTGTCTTTGTGTGTGATGCTGCTTGTGTGTTTGTTCCAGATCTACCACAATGATTTAACCTGAAGCCTTTAGATCATTTCCTGCTGCAGGGAACTGAAGTGCCTTTCTCCTTTGTTTCTGATCTAAGAACATACCTAGAAACTTTCAGCTTTTAAATGCAGTCTAGGTGTCTTACCAGGCATCAGGAAGCCATATTTGACTCTTGATGACTTTAAATGACCTGTCAGCTGGGTCGCACTTCTGTTTTCACTTGTTCACCTGCTGGCTGCACTGATAAAATGATCTCCCCTCCTCTGCATTGGGATTGTGCACTGTAGACTGGCTGTTGTTGGGTCACTTGGTTACACCCCGGTGTTTCACACAGTGTGCCAGGTTGCTGCTGGGGCCTGTGGAAGAAGAACCCACCAGTGCTCCTGGATTTGTGCCTCGGTGAAAGCAAAGGGGCTTGCCAGCTCCAAGGCTGGGCTGTAGCTGTAGTCACTGCGTGGAGGACTTCCAAAGCAGCCCGGACAGTCAGTGTGTGTTTAACTATTACAAAATCCTTCAAGATGGAGCACTGAACACTAATCCTAGCTGGGCTCCAGAGCGCTCTTTTGCTTGTCTTGGCTCTGGGATGCGGGAGCGGAGCAGGTTCTGGAGGATGCAGCCTCAGGCCTGATACTTCCTTGTGCTTTGGTATTAACTCTGTTGAGACTAAAGGATACGGGTGTGTCCTCCAGCTATGTGTTTGCAAACTATTTCCACTGGACTATCCAGGCTGCTGAATTGTTTGGTCCCTGCATGATTTGAAGCTCTTCTCCAAGGAATATCTGTATTTTAGGGGTTTAGGGAGGAGGGTGGGCTTTACCAGGGGAAGATACAGAGCCATGAGACCCTCCCTACAAGGGGTTGGATGCCAGCTCCTGTGTCCAGGATCATCTCTAGGATATCACTGACAGTCTTAAGGTTAAAATCTCTAAGTGGAAGGAATTTTTGTGGAAATACTGGGCCGTACTCTTACTGTTTTGTGTTCTTGTTTGTAGCAGGAGTGGTGCTGCCAGCTGGGGGAAGCATCAAATGCTAAATGAGCAGGAACGGGTCAGGCGTTTGGTTTGCCATTCAGGTTTATTTTTGTCTTGCTAGTGCAGGCTCCCAGGGAAAAGCTTTGCCTCCTGCTGTTAGTGGTTCTTTAGCAGTAACAGGAGTCGAATATGGAGTTTCACGCTTGTGCCAAAGCAGCCTGATGCAGCACTTCTTTTTATTAAAGATGACTCGAAATACTTTCTTAAATTGAGCTTTTGTACTGCTCAGCTGCTTTTTATAAAGATGACTTAAAGCTTGCTCTGCCTGTTTCCTCTTGCTTGAAGCTCCCTTTAAGCCCTACCTGTTTTACTCCTGGCTTGTAAATGCTCTTGCATTGTGTCTGCAGAGTCCCAGGACCTTCTGTGGTGGTGGGCTAAACCTTTCAATAGCTAAAGATCCCAGACCCCAGTTGCTGAATAGATGCTGATAGCTTTAAATGGCCCGAAATCCTCAATCAATTGTTCAGGTCCTGCCTGGAGGCATCCTGGGAGTTGACAATTCAGTAGCTTATTCAAACTGCTGTTTCCAAGACAGGTTTTCTTTTGCTTTTTAGCTAAATGGTGGTGGGGGAGGCTTGGGTGTGTGGAGAAAACTTATCAGATCATGCCTTATGGCACTAAAACTGCTCCTAACAACAGAGTTGGGGGGGGAGGAAATGCATGTCCTGTACTTGGGCCGGGCTTAAGTATTTGTGTCCCTGTGAAATTCAGTTTAGACCTGCCTTCTGCCACAGGCCATGCACTGGAAAGAGCGGTAAGAGATCATTTGGAAGTAAAACCAGCTCGGTGCTTCAGCCTTGCTAGTGGGTGAAGCAGAGGGAGAAATGTGGGGGAAGTTGGGCCCAAAACTCTTGCAGCAGTGCATCCAAAAGGTATTAGATGTATTAAATGTCTCCTTGACAAGTATAAATGGCCCAATTTAGAGTTATAGGCTTTTGTGTGTCTTGGAGTAGCAGGGGCTTGTTTGCCAGCCTTGCTGCAGTTCAATTCTTTGAATTTGGCTCTAACTCGATTTGCTTAATGGCAAAGATTCTGCTCCAGAGGCCAAGACTGGTGAAGTTGTCCCTTCCTGCTCTCCTCCTTAATGTGTGGCTTAATTGATAGCAATACCATTTGCTCAGCATGTTCAGGAGCAGAGTTCTGCTGCAGTGGCTTTTGGGTGGTGGGAAAACATGCCCTGGGTCCAAAAATGCTGGTTAGAGGTTGAGCGGCTTGAATGTTGCGCAGCTGCACCGAAACAAGCCTAGATATGAAAGCAGTTTGCAAGCAGAGATGGGGGAAACAGCTGTTCTTGCTGGTTCTCTGGACCACCACCAGGAACCAGGAGGGGTTTGCTCTTTTTCATGCAGAGGAAGCTTTACAAAGAGCTCCAGCTTGTGTAGGATGGTCCTAAAACCCTGATGCTAGTAAACTAGTGGTTGTGGGGGGTTGTGCTAAAAGTAGAGCTGGTTTGGGGTGACCTACTGTTGTGGTCAGGAGCTGCTACCTTGAGAGAAGGTCAGGATTTGATTCTCCAAAATGATCCCTTAGGATCTGGGGCTATCCTTGATTAGCTGGGAAGTCAAGATTTTTTCTGCAAGCCGTTTTTCTGAAGTGACTGCGTGGCTGCTGACTTGAGCCATTCCAAGATGTCATTGAAACCTCCCAATCATCAGTGGTGAGGTGAGCCTTGCTCTCAGTCCTGTCGTGCACAGGAGGAGCTACTGTGGTTTCTTGTGGTGGCTGCCTTGACTATGAACATCCCCCTTGTCCCTCAGTGTCAGGAGGTTCATTTTGGGGAGAAGTTGTGTTTCTTGGTCAGATCTCTGCTTTAGTGTTGTGATATGCTGGAGAAAAGCTTGTGTTAGCAGCCACACTAGTTTGCTGCTGTGGTTCTAAAGCTCATCCCAGCTGTGGTGAGCTGGTACCTGTTTGACTTGGGTGGTCCTGCTCTGATGTGCTGTGCTGACAAATTGCTGACCCGTTTGCTTAACTGTTTCTTTAATGTCAAGAATTGTGTTTGACTCTTGCTAAGATTTGGAGCTAAAGCTATTGTGAGTATTGGAGGCAATCCAGGCTTTCAACAAAGTGTTGAAAGCCTGGTGGTGAGTACTAGCCTGCTTGACACTAATACTTTTTTTTTTTTACCAGAAAGAAGATACTGGGAGGAGCATAAAGGACTGCTGGGATAGCCCAGATGCCCCTGCACTTTCTACTTGCAGCAATGCAGATATATTCCGTCGAATAAATGCCATGTTGGACAACTCTTTGGATTTCAGTGGCGTTTGCACCACACCCGTCACAAAAAGCAAACGTGACATCCTGCCAGGTGACGTGTTTGGCTGAGGCAAGCGTGAGGATCCGGGGCTGGTGGAAGTGGGGAGTTGCTTGGTGGGACCTAGCGAATGTGTGGTGGTACTTCTTGGTGGTGTGGTTGTTGGCACATGCTTGTGAGCAGAGATGTTTGGAGTCAGGGTTAATGCTGTTTTGGTCCTGGGGGATTGGTTTGTGTTTCTGAAATGGATAACCCAAGTATTCCCTGGCAGTGTGGAGCTGCCTGGGAGGGCTTGTATACGCTCCCTGTGACGCTGTGGAGCATCGTGTGGGCAGGACGTGAGCTCTCGCTGCCTGACCTGCCAACTTCTGGTGTCAATAGTTCCAGCAGACTCCTTTATATTCTCCCTCTCCTGGAGGCAGGATTAATCTGTGGCTAGTGTGGCTGATCTGCTGTGTAAATGAAAAGTGCAAAAGCATTTTGAATAACCACTGTTTGCTACTGGTCAGTCATGACTTCAAGAGCACATTGAAGGGGTATGTGTAGGTGAAGACTTTCTTGCAAAGCAAGTTTGGGATTATGAAATCAGTGCTGCAAGTTTTGCTTCCTGCAGGCTGAGGGGGGTGGGTATATTCTGCTGTCTTGCACTCAATCTGCCTCAAAACAGAAGCCTCTGTGCCAAAGTAAAGAGTGTCAGGTCAATATTATTTTTATATAAGTGAAGGACGTGCTTTTGTCCCTTGACAGTAGATCTGCCAGTAAATGTACTTGCCCAGTGCCTGATGTTCCTCTTGCCAGTGTGCTTCTGTGCAGTGATACTTGTGCCAAGGATTTGGGCTCTTGAAAGATGTGCTGTTGCTCCTCCAGCCTCTGATTTATAGGGTCAATAAACACTTGGGCTGTTATTAGAAACAAACTGACCCTCTGGACTTGTCCCAAAATGAAGTGGGAAGTAAAAGGAGAAACCTCACTAGCTGGTGACCTTGCAGGCTGCTGGAGGCAGAGGAGCTTTCCTTGCAGCCACTTGGAGACAGGATTGTCTTGTGCTTATGGATAATCTGATGAGTTTTAATCAAATAGATGTAAAAAAAAAAGCTGCCACCGGATGCCTGGGTATCCCATGTGTCTGTTTGATGCTTGCGCACTACAACTTTGTTCTGGACTAGTGAAATGACTGCTACCAGATGACTTCCAGTGCAGCTTAATCTCCTGGGTATTTGAAGAGCTTAGCACTGTGGACCAGGGGCTGATCTGGCCATGTGATCCTATGCTGGCGTTGCAGAAATACCGGAGGAAGTGAATCGCTGGCTTTGAGGTACGGATCTATAGCCAGCATTGCTTGAAACGTGCGTACTAAAACGGTATTGGAGGATACGTTGGCTACTCCTGAGCAGATGTGTAGTGAATATTAACTAATTCAGGTCAGTCGTGTGGTTAGTGGTGTGGCTTTAGAGATTTGCTGCTGTATTGACCTGTTTAGACTTTTTTGGCCCATGGTAGTCAGTGTTGTATCTGATCTTGATTCCCTGGAAGCACAAGGGTGAGATAAACCAAAGTATTTTCCTTTCTCTCCCTAAAATGAGTTAATGAAAAAGTTGTTTCTGGCTGCCTTGTTGAAATCTTAGCTATTGCCCTTCATACTCCATTTATAATTTGGATTGGGAATGTTTCCTAATTAAGTTTTGGTTTACTTGCCAAAGTTAACTTAGTTGATAAAGGAACTATCCCTACCCACTAGAGCAGGTTCATCTTGTGAAGATGCAAGTTAGTTCTGGTTTTAGGTCTGGGCTTAGAGCTGGCACATCAATTTTAATTTGCAGGGCTGTCCTTTAAACTCCTAAAACTCTTCTCTGAGGGACTGGGATGTTCACCTGGCCACAAAATGAGCATGCTGCATGTAAATCTCTGCTCAGTCTGTCAGTTGCTATGGAATTTCTCAAGGAGGCCTGGAGCAGGGGCTCTTGCTTGATGTGGGAGCTGCTGAGATGTGGTGCCTTGGTGGGAAACTGGGTGAATTTCCCTTCAGTGATGTTAAACTGTGCTTATGGTTTGGACTATCACAAAGTAATGTCTACAGAAGACCTTTGTAGGACAAGTATGGTGAGACTTGCATGTGAAAAAGGGGAAGCTTCCTCTAGCAAACATTATTTCTGCTGCAGGGTAACCAGAGTTGTGCTTTTGAGGACATCCTTAGTAGCTTTTCTTGTTCCTGATGTAGCACTTGAGGCCAGTCTCCCAAGGAGGTGCTGGCACAGCCGTTAGTGTGGTGTGGGGACCAGGGTGAGGGTCCTGCTCAGCACTGGGTAACCTGACAGGAGGCTTTGAGCTTGGATCAAATACCTCATGCGGTGGCACAAACGCTTGTGATGGAAACTTCCCAATGGATGCTGGGCACTGAGCTGGGACTAGGAAGTTTCTGCCTTGAGTGCCCTTGCTGTTGAGGCTAATGGAAAGGAAATCTTTTTTAGAAGGTGCCACTGGGCTGTGCAAGAGATAATGGAGTACAACCTGAGCTGCCCTGGCCAGGCCAGCATTTAACAGCTGTAAATATGTGGATGAGTCAGCACCTGCCAGTGCATCAGCACTTCAGAGTTATTAGTCTGCTTGTAGTCCTGGCCTTGTTCTGTTAGTGTCGGGTCAGGACCTCTGGGTAGGTAAGGAGGGCCTGAATGCAGCAGTTCTGCAAGCTTCCTTCTGGCTCTGGGGCAGAAAAGTGCCTGAGCTGCTTCCCTCATTTAACCTGTTGCTAATGAGTTAATATTTCATGGTGAAGTTAATATCTTCACCATGAAAGCTGATGCTGTTGGCAAGGATGTGAATCCTAGGGCAGCTGTGATCCCCAAATGGGGGGAGGTGCTTCAGCCCTTGCACCCTGGCCTAGGTTGTGGCAGTCTTTTTCAGAAATTCATACCTGATGGCTGTAAGGCTGAGTGGCTGATTGCTAAAATTCAGAATATAACGCTGCTAACTGCTCCCCCCTGCACAGGGCAGGTGGTTTGGAGCCTGAAGTGGGCTGTTGGAGCTGTTTGAATATAGAATTGTAGAATATATGGGGTTGGAAGGGACCTTCAAAGGCCATCTAGTCCAACCCCCCTGCAGTGAGCGGGGACATCTTCACTAGAGCAGGTTGCTCAGAGCCCCATCAAGCCTGACCTTGAATATCTCTAGGGATGGGACCTCCCCTACCTCTCTGGGCAGCCTGTTCCAATGGTCTACCACCCTCATATTGAAGAACTTTTTCCTAATATCCAACCTAAATCTACCCTTCTCTAGTTTAAAACCATCACCCCTCATCCTATTGCTACATCCCCTTGTGAACAGTTCTTCCCCAGCTTTCTTGGCACCTTTCAGGTACTGGAAGGCCACTAGAAGGTCTCCTCGGAGCCTTCTCTTTTCCAGGCTGAACAGCCCCAACTCTCTGTCTGTCCTCATAGCAGAGGTGCTCCAGCCCTCGGATCATCCTCGTGGCCTCCTCTGGACATGCTCCAACAGGTCCATGTCCTTCTTGTGTTGAGGGCTCCAAAACTGGATGCAGTAGTCCAGGTGAGGTCTCACCAGAGCAGAGTAAAGGGACAGAATTGCCTCTCTTGATCTGCTGGCCATGCTGCTCTTGATCTTGAGTGAACAAGATGAGGCTCTGCAGGATTGGTGTCTTGCCTTTGGTGAGCCTGGCTTTTGAGCAGGGTACTAGTGTAGCAAGAGAGACCCTTGATCTCATGTGGTGTCTTGTCTCTGCTCCGAATTGAAGAACTTCTGAAGAATTTATGAACCTCTGGTGCTTTTATTTGGTGCAGGAGCAATCTGTGTGTTGTAGTTAGTCTATATTATCCTGGAAGTCATAGCTTGGGCAGTCTTAATGAGCCTGGAGATCCACCCAGAATGTATTGGCTATAACAGGTGAGAGGACTGGCTTTTTACAACTTAAACTCTTTTGGTGGGAGAGCTTGGGGGAGAGATTTTATTCCAGCAGGGGAAATATTTGTACTTTAATCTATTCATGGTATCTCAAGTTTTTCAGTTGTCTTCCTCAGGTCATACTAAATTTATCCTGGATTGGACTTGTGTGTAAGAAGCCTCTTAGGGCATTAAGAGGATTACACGTGGTGGAGAAGGGATGGCAGAAATTTGTGACCTTTCACTAATGCTATTGAGGAAACACGTGTGGAGACACCTTCCTCGGTGTGATGAGGTGCTGAGATCAGTACAGCAGCAGCCTGAGCAATGTGAGAGAATGAGCTTATTCAGCAATCCTGGATCCACAGTCAGAGTGATCCAGATCCGGGCAGAGCTGTGTGGCAGAAGGGACTGCCACTGGAGATTTAGCTTGCCATACCTGATGTTAAATCTCTGTAAAGATCAGTTTGAAGTTAATGATAATCCTTGGTGAACTTAGTTGCCTCGTCAAAACGATCTGAGTTGTCAAGCCCAACCTCACCACCACTGCAGTGCTTCCTCCAGCAGTTCCCGAGCCTAGGCTTAGGTCAAACTGAAGGGTACAGTGCAGCAGTGTGATGAAAGCTGCCCCTGAAGAACCTGCCTGGTAGCTTCTGGGAGCAGGTTGTGTGGAGCTTCAAAACACCTGCCGTTCAGGCTGATTCACCTCTCTGAAGTAAGGCAAAATTTCCTCAGCAAGGTTGTGTGTAGTGCAGACATTAACCTTGAGTGGTGTTTAATGTGGTGGTGGAGATGGGAGAGAGAATGTGGCCTTGATTACAGGCAGGAGTCAACATCTCCCACCAGCTCAACTCCTCCCAGTGCTGCTGGAGTGCAGCCTTGAGCAACTGCTTTGCAGGGAATATGGTTCTCCTCTCCCAAATTTAAAGCTGATCTGCCTGTTCATCACTAGTCTAAATAAGAATGTGAGCAAAGCCTGGTTCTTAAGGTAGCAAGTGGTTTGTTTGGCAAACTTTAAAGCTGGGCCTTGCTGGGTGAAAGGTGCTGCTACCAGATTTGGTTTAAAAAAAACAAAAAAGCCCTAAACCAGCTTTTGAAGTCACCAGCCTGTTGGGTAGGCACAACTTCCAGCTTAATTAAGTAGAACAGTGAGCAAAGCTCCCTCTTCAGTCTCTGCACTCCATTGACTCACCTGGCTAAGCTGACTGGCTTCTACTGAAGGCTATGCTGCCTTAAAATAAACGGCTTTAAAAGGATTGTAGGTACCCCAAACATCCCACCAGCATTGATTTCCCTTTAAGTAAGCTCTGCTCGCTGAGCTGTTGACAGTCCATTGTGTGAAGAAATGGGAGATGCTTAAATGACTTCCTGGGGATAGTGGCTTAAGGTGCCAAGCTCAGTGTTAGTTGTGGCCCATCAGGTCCTAATGATTCTCAGTGGCTGCTTTATTTAAGGAAAACCCAAGGACAAATGCAAACCCAGACTAGCTGATGACTAAATAGGTTTCCTGTTTGCTCTCAATTGCAGTCAATTAATGACTTACTACTTGTAGCCACCCAAAAAGCCCTCTCTGGTTCTATAATGTGAATTATTCTGCTCTTTGCTGCCTCCTAGCCATGAGGAAACATGCCAGCTGACCTGATGAGTGTGAGATCTTGGGTGCAGGGACAAAATGCTGTAGATGCTGGAGTGTGTGGGGTTCACAAGGTGCCTGAGGCAGAGCAGTGCTTTTAGCAGGAACTCACCTGGCACCTGAAAACCATTTTGCTTCCTCCAAATAAATGTTCTAGCTGATAGGCAAATCTGGAAGAGTGAAATTCAATACTTGTGTCCCAAAAGAGGTGCATACCTACTGTCTCTAGGTTTTGGCCTTTATATTTCAAGTGTCACATTAACAGGTCTTTGCTTACATGGACAAAATGCTTTTCTGTACTGGAAGGGAGCTGTGGTAAATGGGTTTCTTCATCAGATCTGCAGATGGAGCAGGGACTTGGCCTAGAGCTGTCACTCTGCTGTGGTCACAAATTGGATGATGTCGCTGAAGATTCAGCAGGTTTCCTGATGTGCTGAGCTCTGTCGTTCGGGTTTTGGTGCAGTGTTCTGTGGCAGTCTCTTGCTGTTACTCCTGGAAGAGGTAGGTAGAGCGGTGAGGTGAAGTTGCAGTGCCCTCTTACTTTCTCAAAAGGTTGCTTGCTGGCTGTTGGAAGTGTTTTGTGGTTTTGGGAATAAGGCAGACTCCTTCATCTGGCTGTGCAACAGGTTGTGCAGCAGCAAATGTCTCCACTTGCAGAATTTTTCAGATTACAGGGAAGATGTTTATCAGGAAAACCTCTTGTAACTAGCAGGTTTATGCCTAATAAGAGCTTTCCTAAGCCCCTGATGGTCCCCGGTGTAATTTAGGAATACAGTTAGCTCATCTAAAAGCTTTCACTTGAGATTTTTTTTGTCTTGTGTACCAAATGTATTTGAGAAGCTTAATTTTTAGGGATGCAATTCCCTGTCTTTGCCTTTCACACCTCTTTATGCCTCCAGTTGTAAAACAGTGCTGCTGTGAGCTGCCTTCCCGGTTGTGATCCAAAGACTGCAGAAACACCAGCCTTGCCTCTTGCTTGTCTGAATCTGGTTTGGAAGTTCAGCCTTGGTCAGAGCTCTAGTCCACAGGGTAGTCACACAGAAAATATCCTAAAGCTGAGCCTGATTTTTGTCAGTGAGGAGAGCTTATAGCTGAGTTGTGTTTATCCTTCCCCTGCTCCCTACACTCAGGGGCCTCATTTATGGAGGAGCTTCCTCTGGATGTAGACATTCTCTTGTGTGAGCAAAGGGAGATGTCTTCATGGCTGTAGAGGTGGTAGAAGTAGGATCTTGCTTGTTTGGTTCACTATTCTGTTGCCTTCTTTCACTGCATTTTTTCAGTTTTCAACCTAAGCCCTGTTTGCTGGATTTTTAGCTGGCTTTGCAAGTGGCCTGTGTCTGGAAGGCTCCAACATGTCAACGTTTTTGCACTCAGTTGAAGTGCACCTTTCAAGACTAAGCCTGATGGCACAGAGGAATGCTGCTGCTATGGGACAGGGGAGGTTGAATCACACTCAGCTCTCCCCATGTTACCTTAACCCACCTGCCACAAACTGCCTGTGGGTCACAGCTCCTGGTGCCAGTCCCTGCTTATCCTCTCCACACAGGCTTAGGCTGTAATTTTCTAAATATTTTCCTGTTTGAAATGCCTGGTTGGTGCACCCAGACTGCATACCAGATCAGGGGAATGAGCTAGGCTAAAACTAACTCCCAGTGGCTTGGTTTTAAGCAGATCAGCTCCCCAAACCAGCTTCCTGTGTGGAAACTTATCTGCCTAAACTGGTGTAAGTGGGGAGGGAGTGCTGGGGTGGGGACAAGTGACCGGGGCTGTAGCTTGTGGAAGCTGGTAGGGCTTAACAGCAGGTTAAGACCTGAACAGTGCAGAGACTTTTGGCTTTGAGAAGCCTTTGAAATGTTTTAAATGCGATGCTAATATTGGAAGTCTGAAAAATGCAGTTTTCTGTCTGGGTGGTGGTGTGGAAAGCTGTCTGGCCTGTGCTGAGGTATGCTCTGGCTCCAGGGATCTCCTGGACAGGAAGGAGGATGTCATCCAGGAGAACTGCCTGCTCTGAGACCTGCATGGCAGTGTTTTAACTAAGGACTTTCTTCTCATGATGCTGTTGAAATCAAACCTAACCTGTTCAGGAGGCGGGAGCTCAGTCTCTCCCAGACGCTCGGGCACAAGCCCAGCGCAGCACAGCTCCCTCTGCCAGGATGGTTGGTTTCCAGTGGCAACTCCAGGGAAAAATCCAGGTTGGAAAGACTAATGCTGGTTCTTGGGGCTTGGAAAAGTCTGTAGCGAAACATTTGGGCTGGATTGGGCTGTGTCAGATTGCAAAGTGAAATTATTTAATATTTGGTAGATGTGCTTAGGACTAACTTGAGGTTATGACTCTTTAGACAGTTTTTTTTAGGGAGTTAATTCTTCCTGCCCCACTATCCTATTAGTTTTATCTGTTATTGACAATCAGTTGCTTTACAGCAGATTTTCAGGCTCTGAATTTGAAAATAACTATTACAGAAATCAATTTAAATTCTGTTTTTTCAGTTGGTGGTTTTCCTTGATGACCTGTATCCCTCTTTTGGTGTCACTGGGAGTGTTAAGGGGGAAGCAGGCTTGTGCTGGCTATTTGCTTTGGATGGGAGAAGGTCTAATTAAAAAATGCTGGTTATCTAAGCAAATTCTACTCTGTGCTTCAGCAGTTGTACCCCTAACTGAATTACAAGGAGCTTGTCTTTAATGTAGATTGAAGTCATCAGAGGGAAATATAGATCTCTTGAACTTGAATCTGATTGGGTTCAATTAAACAAAACAGCTTATTTCCTGAAAAATGTAGATAGCTAAGGGAAATGAGTCTGGGTGCTGTGGAGTGAGCACTTCTCATCACTGAATTTGTTCCTTATTTTCCTTATTTCTTCAGCAGTGGGTTTCATCCAAGATGTTGGATCTGGGTGGGATTCAAGTTCTGATCTGTTGACTCTTGTGTTTCTTCTCTCTAGAAGATGAAGCTTGGTGGGAATTAATCTTGAAGACAGCATAAAACCTGGTCCCAAAGGGGAAGGTTGTCTCCTACTGCCAGGGATTTGAGCTAGAGTACTTCTGCGTTTTCATAAATGCAGAAATATTACATATTCATATGGGCAAGTTATGGTTGCTGTGGGAACTGAGTTGTCTGAGCAAAGTGCCTTCATCCTCTCCTCCCTACAGCTGCCTTAGAAATGTTTTTAGGGCCTGTCCAAAACAAGCAATCTGAAAAATTAGACTGGAAGAATAAATGTGGTGAAATACCCCGCTGAAGATGTGGCATGATGCTTTTGGAGGAATATCTGATGCTGTTACAGGTGTTTGATAGTAATGTGAGTGAACTGGCACTACAGCTTGTACTAGTACTACTCAGGGAGTAGAAAAAAAAAACTGGTGGATGTTATCCTGGTGGAGGAGGCTGCAGCTGGGAAGGGGGGAGGCAGCATGTTGCCAGCAGGGATGGTTTTAACTGTTCTCATCCCAGCTGCAGTGTTTTGGCTCCCTTGCTGTGAAGTGGGAATGTCAGTGCTCCCAAATCACTGTGGGGTAGAAGTGAGGGTCTAGCCTCTGGTGGTAGCAGTGACCTGTGTCAGGTGTGGGGTAACAAGCTGATGGTGAGGCCTTGCCCTGGGCTTCACTAGGTCATGGGCAACCAAGTGGGTGTGGAAGGGGGGGCTGGGAATGCTATCTGGGATGTCCGGGGCTGCACGTGAGGGATAACGTGACAGGCTGGAGTCACTGCAGCGCCCTGCCGAAGAGCTGGAGCAGTGTGTGGAGGTGTACATCTGATGGCACAGTGGGAGGGAGGAGGAGGAGACAGCTGCTGCTGCTTGGTAGCTGGATTATAAATGCCCTCTGACTCAGATTTCGGGTAGCACAGCTGAGCATCTTGTGGTTTCATCAGCCCCCAGATCCCTGTGTTAAACTGGAATTCTCAGACTATGAACCTGCTGTGTTTCCTTAGGCTGTTGGCACAGGCTTAAACCGAGGCAAGAATCCGGTGTCTCCAGTACCGTAGGCTTGTGAACACCCTGCAGGGCAGGGGAGGGCTGGGAAAGTAGGGGGGACCAGGCAGGCAGAAGGTAAACAGGCCATAAAAAAAAAAATTCCTGATGTGAAATGGGTCCTGTGCTTTGGCTGGTCCTCTTCTCCCTGTGCCAGCATGATGTTCCCATTGGGATCCGGGATAATGGGCTTCTCTCTGGGTAGCTAGGGGGGTTGAAGGTTATCCTTGTTACTCAGTGATAAACAATGCAGAGTCAGTGAGGCACAGTGGCCAAGTTGAACCAAATAGATTATGCTAGCAGAATTGTGAAGCTTTGCATTGGAGTCTGAATTGAAGCCAGCAGCTGGAGTCTGTCCAGGACTAAAGTGTTTTTGGGTTTTGTGGGTGGAGGGAGGCGGGGACAGGAGAGCTGGGTAGCACTAAAACTGTCTGCTCTGTTGCTGCTGCTATCGTCGTTGCTGGGGGGATTGCTGCTGCCTCGAGCCTGTCGGCTGCTGTGCCGTATCGTGGAGCCCTGCTTTTGTGCTGCCTGCCTCCCTCAATTTATGGGAGCTGCCGCCTTCCTCCTGCCTGCTGTCTTGTCTTTTTTTTGGGGGGGAATCTTACCCTTTCTTCTTACCTTTATTTTTGTAAGAGCTGATGCAGTTCTCTTGCATGGCTGAGTGACGTCACTGTCAGCACAGTAAGCATCAGCAGCCTGGTCACATGCTGACCCAGTCAGTAATGCAGACGGGATAGGAAGGTGGAGGGGCTGAGGGGGGGGGGGGGCTGGTTTCTGGACATATGGTAGCCCTCCCTTTTGGGGTGCAACTGCTCGTTGCAGAAGCTGTGGCTTCAGAGCGGCGTGAGACCTGGCTCAGGGCTTAACGCTTTGGAAAACTCCCTTCTTTAAAAAGAAAAAAAAGGCAGCCCTGAACTCTCAAGCTTCTGTTTGTTCTCAATCTGAGCAGACTTCCAGGACTCCGAAGAAGCAGTGGCAAGCAGGATGCTTTTCCCCACGTCCACACAAGAGTCTTCCCGTGGCCTCCCAGACACCAACGATTTGTGCCTTGGCCTGCAGTCCCTCAGCCTGACAGGGTGGGACAGACCCTGGAGCACCCAGGACTCTGACGCTGCAGCACAAACCAGCACACAGTCCGGTGAGTCTGCTGGCACACGCAGCAACACTTGTTGGATTCCTTTTATATTTTTAAAGCTAAGGGGGAGTGATTTGCTTGTGTAACAGGGTGCTGGCGGTTACTGCTGGGGGGCTTCTTGACCTGTAATCCTGTAATGCTTGTGTAATGAGGCGGTTGAGTTGGGGAGGCTGTGGCTGGCTGTGCCACAGCCCCTTCTGCTCTGCTGTCAGTTCACTGCAGACAAGAAGTGCCCAGGCTTCTGTTTTGCTTGGTGTTATAATGCTGGTGGAGGAAAAAACCTCAGCTGAGAGGAGAGGAGAAATCTTTCTTCTTCCTGTGTTTGGATGGAGTGGGTGGGGGGTGTGGTGTCAAGAGACTGAACTTCGCTCCAGCAGCCTGAGAAAATCCCTGGTGGCAGGTAGCTCTGCAGGCAGGGGTGCATTGGCTTGCAGGGGGACACCCCCCTTGCCCAACTGCAAAAGTCCAGGCAGCACCCCTCGCTCTGACACCGAACTCTGCCTGTGGGGTGTGGTAGGTGCAGCCAGCACCTGACTAACAACTTCAGCCAGCAGCTTGCAGTCTGGGTGGAAGACTTGGAGGGATCCTTCTCCACTCCCACGTTCAACTAGAAATAGCGGTCTGCTCCTGGCAGTGGGCTGGAGGAGATGCAGTGGAATGGCTTCTTGCTTTTAACTCTTTTGGTCCGGCGCAAACCTACGTGATCATCGGCAGAGTGTGGGCTTGCAGCCATGCACTGCTGGCTGGCTTACCCTTCCCCCTCAATCCTCTCCAGTCTGATTTTGCAGCTGGGGAGTTTTAAGGGTGCTGGTTGCTTCCCCCAGAGTTGGGGGTTAATTGTTCCCAAGGCACCAACCTCCTCTGTGAAAACAGGAGGAGAAAGGGGTGCTGCGTGCACAAACTTAACGTGTCTCCACAGCCTGGTGACAGGGCAGTGTGGTAAAACAGAGGGAAGAGTTCATTTCCCAGCCTTTGAGGGCTGTGAAAACCAGTTTGACAAATGGTGGTGTGTTCGTTCTAGTCTCAGTCCATGGAAAGATCTAGTGCTTTGGCAGAGTTTGTACAAGTTCAGCCTGGTTGCTACAGAAACTCATCCCTTTATAGCAGCACGCTGCTGCTTTGTTAAAAGGGTAGTGCATCTCTGCGCAGACTTGGGTGACACAGGAGGCCTGGAGCCTAAAGTTGGTGCTGACAAGAATGTTGATAGCTTCTGGGGTGGTGTGATTCACCTGTGTAAATGTTGAGGGGGGCAAGGGGGTGCTGTCAGCCACCTCTGATATCCAAGGGATGCTGCACTCAGGATAGAAGAGCTTCTGGGACACAAAAGTGTTGCTGCATGGGTTGTAAAATGAAAAAAGAAAAAAAAAACCAAACAAACAAAAAAAACCTTGTGGGGTAGTGGAGTTTGAAACGACAGCTTTGTGTCAGCACAGCTCACTTGGGTTTCTACATCTAATTTCTACAAGACTTAGTGTGCAGGCTTGCCTGTGGGCCCTTGCACAGGCACTCTGGGTCTGCTTGGGCTGCGGTAGCTTTATTAAGCCTTGCTCTGCTCCAGCACATGGTTCTGTGGGCTTTCCCTAATGAACCAGGGAATACCACACACTCGGGGTCTGTCCTTCTTTCCTTGCTGGCTGAAACCTTGAAGGAGGAGGGAGAAATGAAAGTTATTAGTGTGCAGTGGGCTGGACAGGTGCCTTAGAGCTGTAGATAGAGCCCCTTATGGGGCTGTGCTATAGGATCTTTAATGTTCGAGGATATTTAATGTAAAGAGCACACTTAAAGCAGGCAACATC
>NW_010331383.1:17622-23750 GCF_000700745.2 Antrostomus carolinensis
GGATGCACAACGGCACTGCAGAACAAGGGCTGGTGCACAGAGACAGTCGCTCTGTGCGGGTGTCCCAGCCCCACCTGCTCTGCCGTAGCTGTCTCCAGTGTTCTCTTGGCCGGCTTCCTGCCAGGCTGGCTTGGCAGAGACACGGATGTCTCTGCAGCGCTCTGGCAGGCAGGCGAGCAGCGCTCACGCAAGCTTTGCTCCTCCTAGGTTGGGTGGTGGGGCCGAGTGGACCATGGTGGTGGGGCTGGTTCACTGTCAAGGCTGGAAGGACTTCTTGTTTTAGGAGAGACATTGATTTGGAGATGAGTTGAAGGTGCTCTGGTGACCTCCCTACTGGCAGAGGCTGTTTCTGGTGTCAGGTGCCCTCGCTGACTGCAGTGCATCGTGCTGGAGCTCCTGCCTGCCGCAGAGGCCTGGGAAGAGCAGTGGAAAGGATCTAACCATGGGCACTGCCCTGGGCTTGGGTGATCTGCACCCAGTGAGTGTTTGTGACAACTTGTGGTAACAGTTGCTGGAAGGTGGCACCAGTCCTGTCTGGAGAGGCCTGTTTCCTCACTTCTCACTCCTGTTACTCCCCTTGGTACATAAGGCAGGGGTTTAAAACCTGCCTAGATGCAGCTGTGCTGCTTCCACAGAGGAGCCTCTGGCCTGCAGAGGCTGTGCACAGGGTTTAGGGCTGTACAACTGGGGTTGTCATGATCCTCCATGTTCTCCTTCTCAATCCCACCCTCCCTTCCTGGGTGTGCAGCAGCTGGGCCAGGAGCACTCCTTGGCCTGGGCTGCTGTTGCTCTCCTGCTCAGAGAACTGTAGGGATGGTGTATGTTGGCTGGAGAAGGGAAAGGCTGATGTCTGTGCACAGCTGTTGTGTTGCTTCAGCCTGCCCACACCTCCCATGTCTGCAGAGCCTCATCTTTTTCACGTCTGTGAGGTCCCTGGAGTGGCAACATGGAGCTCCTTGGGAGGGGAGATCTTGTAGTTCAGGAGCATCTTTTGAAAGGCTGTGAAACACTCTCTGGGTGGCAGAGGAGTGCTCTCCTGCCTGAAAGCTGTAGGAGGATCCGAGGATTCGGCAGATGCTGATGCTTCCAGGTGGCCTAGCCCTGCTGTGATGGAAAGAGGGAGGGTGTGGAGAGGATGCTGCTGTGTCTGAGCACTCCTGATGCCCAGGGCTGAGGCCAGGGTTCTCCATCAGGGTGTCCTGAGAGCAGGTGAGGCTGTGTCAGTGCTGGGTTGTCTCTAGGGACCGGGGAAGGACGGTGCTGCCAAGCAGAGCTGTTGTGCCATTGGCACCCAAGCGTTTGGAAGGTTCCAGCAGTGAGTCAGCTGTGCAGACCCGTGGGGAGGTGGCTGGAAGAGTGGAAATGCCAAAAAAAAAAAACCACCCTAAAACCAACAAACCCCTAACAATCAGGCTAAAAATATTGCTGATGTGGTTCCCCTGCAGTGCTTGTGCTTGAGTACTGATGAGCTGGGACCTCCTCTTCTGTCTGTGTCGTCCCTGCCAGTGTGGAGCTCTCTCAGCCTGGGAAGGACCTTTGGCTGCAAACCCTTCTGGTGTCACCTTGCACTTGGGGTGCTGTCATGATGCAGCCTGGCGCAGCAGGATCAGGTGCCTGCCAGGGCTGTGCTTGAGGCCAGAGAGCAGTTTGTACGCTCCCATCCTGCCTGTGTTTCCCTTCCCAAAGGGCTGTTGAACCCTTTTCCCCCACACAAGGTTATTTGTAACAAGTTTTCCTGCTGGGTTCAGCTCTGTAACATGCTGAGGATGTGCGCTTGGCCCTTACGAGCGTGCCAGATGCGCTGCCAGTCCCTGAAGCTGGTTTCTGGAGAGATCCTGTCTGGGAGGCAGCAGCTGCTGCAGGCTTGAGCTGCCTGCATTTATTGGCCATAGGATTGAACTGCTGTCTCATAGTAGGAAAGACATCTCAAACCCACTGCTGCCACTTGGTCTGTCAGGCTGGAAATACTTCAGCAAGTCCCAGAAACCTGCTCTGTGGCCCTGAGGAGGGGCTTTTGCAGGAAATTGGCCTTGAACACTTCCAGTCCTGCTGTCCCCAGCTGTATTTCTCGAGGCAGCATTTCCCGCTCTTTAAAGCAGCCTCAGAGTAGGCAGATGTTTGTGTTAAGACCTTTGGGTTCCTTCCTCTGCAGAGGCAAGGAGGGGTTGAGAGGCAGTGAGATGGGACTGCCCTTGATGGTATCCTTTACCTTCACTGCCCTATTCCTCAAGGAGCACCAGCAAATGGGGTCTCGATCCAATTTTTGCCTAGAGAACAGGTGACAGCAGCACACCAGCAGATCTGTGTGTGGATTTTGGGTCTCCCTGGCTGGTTTCAGCCTGTATGCCAGCTGCTTGGTCTGTCCTGTCCTACATCAGGAGGCTGAGACTAACCCTATGTGGGACAGGCAGACTGGCCCACTGGGAAATCATCCTAAAACCAGTCTGTTAACACTTAAGTGCCATGCAAGGATGTTTTTAGGAGGATCACCTTTCCAGAGAGGACATTTGCCTCTCTAGGCGAGCCCAGCCTGAGCAGGTGAGCTCTTCTTGATAGTACTAGATGCTCTATCTGCTTCTCTGCCTGGTTTGTGACCCTAAAGCTGCTGGTGCAGCAGGAGATTGGAGTTTTTCCTTGGATTTGCTCTTGAATCTGCAGCTCTAGCCTTCTCCAAGGTGGCTGCTGCTGTCTTATTCTATAGCCTGCAAGGTTACAGTCACTCTGGTGCTGAGGAAATGCCTGTGGTAGAGAGGCGCTGCTGGATCTTTCCTTTCTCCTGCTTCCGAGTGCACAGCAACTTCTTTCTGCAGTAAGGTTGAACATGCTGATTTATCTGTAGTCGCTTCAAATCTGCAAGTCTAGAACCACAGGCAGTCTGTTGTGTGTTGCCTGGCAGATAGCTGAGGCCTCTGTGATGAGTACAAATGGCTCGGAAGTCATCAAGGCAACCCCCCCCTCTCTCTCTCTGAAGGATGAAAGAAAAGACTTGTTGCACAGAAGAAAGCTAGGTTGTCGTGGACTCCTAGACTTTCTTCTGGATAAGAAGCTGCTCCCCCAAGGATGGGCTGTTTTCAGACTGTCCTCAAAAGTGCTGTGTGTGTGGTGGCAGGCACCTGAGAACCCCTCAAGTGAGAGGTAATAATCGGTCTGGGGGTGGCTGTTGCTAATAAGTATGATGTCGCAAGTGCTGACCTTCTTCGAGCTGTTGGTCTGAGTGTTCAGCTGCAGAATTTGACGAAAACCTAGAGGGGCAAAGGGCTTCATAGAATCAGTGTTGTGAGTGGGAAGGGACCCACAAGGATAATCCAGTCCAACTCCAGGACAATTGCAAGATTCAGACCATGTGTCTGAGGGCCTTGGCCAAATGCTTCTGGAATCTTGTCAGGCTTGGTGCCATGACCACCTCCCTGGGGAGCCTGTTCCAGTGCCCCCCCCCCCTCTGCCTCAAGGCCCTTTCCCTCATGGCCACCCTCCCCCCCCCCTGCCACATCTTCCTGCCATTTCCTCTGCTCCTGGTGTTGGTGGCCAGAGAGAAGAGATCAGCGCCTGCCCCTCCTCTTCCCCTTGGGAGGAAGTTCTAGACCACAATGAGATCTCCTCTGTCTCCTCTTCTCCAGGCTGAACGAGTGACTTCATCCTCTCCTTGTATGGCTTCCCCTCTAAACCCTTCACCAATGTTGTGGCCTCCTCTGAACAGGCTAACCTGTGCTGAGTGCCTGCCCTGTAGCACTCTCCTTTGTGCCCTTCTGTGTGCCCAGATCTCTCTCTGCTCTTTTACCTGCTGTGTTTTGGAGAAGTGGCTTCAGAAGACAGTTGTTGCTTAGATGTGCCCTGTAGCTGCATCAACTTGCAGCATAACACTCAACTCTTGCTTGGCTAGATGAAAATCCTTCTTGTGCTAGAGGAAGGCTTTAGAGGCTCATTCTAATAGAGGAGAGCTCAGCATCTGGATGACTCTTGGTTGCCACCACAGTATCCAAGAAAGACTTCTGCTCTGGGAGCTTCAGGTCCAGGGAGCACTTCACTCTGAGTTGAGACTCACTTTGGAGTTCACCTGCAGCCTCACTCAGATTTAAGCCAAGTTCTGCTTAGAAAACTCAGTGAAAGGCTCTGTTGTGTGGCTGATGGTATGGCTGTGCTGGAGCAAGGAGGCAAGACCACCTCTTGCTGGTCTCAGACCTGCACCTGATTCAGGCAAACAGGTAACCAGAGACTTGCTGGTGGTGGTGATCCTGAGTCCTCATGTTCTCGGTGTGCTTTGCCTTGAAATGGTGACAGGCTTTCCTGGCAGCTGTGTGTTAAGCCCTGGTTCTTCCGGAGCAGCCTGCCTGATGTTCAGGGCTTAGTAGAGGAACCATGAATGTGGTGGTGTCTGCGAAGGTTAATTTTAATAATGCTGTAAGGAGTAAAAAAAACGGGGAGCTGGCTTGATTCACATGATCTCCTGCATGGTGGTTGCACTTCAAGAGTGCCTGAAACAGCCTTGGTAAAATCTTGCCCCATGCCATCTTAGCTCCTGTCAGGTTTTTCTGAGAATGCACTTGGTGTGGATGCTTAATGGGCACTTGTTTCTTGAATGTGTTTCAGTAAGGGCTGCTCACACTCTGTGGGCTGACTTCTCAACTGCTGACCAGAGCCAGCTGGGCTGTGGGGTGGAAAGCAAGGAGCACTTAATGGCTGCAGACTGCTTGTGTGGCAGTGGTATCTGATCCTTAACAGAATAAAATATGCATCAAATAAGTAAAACAAGTAACCAAAACGCTGAGTTTGCAATTGATTTCTAATCAAAGTTGTTCTTAATCCACCTCTTAAAGTTTTCATTTGAGCAACTTTTCCTAAACAGATTTATTTTGATTTGTGCTGGTGCTGTAAGATAGAAGATGCGAATAGCTGAGTAACTGGAACCTAACCAGCATCTCTGTATCCTACTAGTGCTGAAGTGGGTCAGGGCAGCCTCTGGTCTTGTTCTGGAGATGGTTTGTGGGAGCCAAAACCTTCCCTTGACTTCTGTCAAAGAGGGTTGTTTTATTGCAGCCTCTGGAGCACCCCTGAGGGGCTGTAGCTGCTGCCTGCCTCTGGAGGTAAGGGTGGATGAGCGTGGGTGTGAGGAAGGCACAGACTTCCCAAGCATCTGATCCTGCTCAAAGCCATTGGAGGTGTGATGGTGAAAATGCTCCAGCACTGGCAGATCTCCCTTCAGACTGGTGCTCCACAGCCTGGCCATGCTGCTGCATACAAATACATCATGGAGCTTGCCTGTAAGCCTTTTGACTCGGCTTGTAGTCTGGAGCCTGTGTGTATCTCCTGAAGTGAGCCTTAACAAGCATGTTCCCTTCTGAGGAGAGCATCAGAGCTGCTGTTTGGTGGCTCTGAGCTGCCCCAGGCTTCATCCCCAAAATTGTGCCAGTCAAATGAGAGATGGAGCAGGTAGGTTTTCCTCCCAACTGCACTGCTGGATGTCTTGGCAGCAGGTGGGGTGCTTGCTGGGCAGAGCAGACATGAAAGGCTTTATCTGCTGCATCTCCATCAGTAGCTCTCTAGAAGAGACCCTGAATGCATTCTTTGGATCAATGCCTTCATTACAAACTCCACAGTGTGTGTGGGTCTGCGTGCTTCTGCTTGGAGCTGGCTAGGGGAATGGCCTGGATTTCTGCACAGCTTTTGGAGCTGCTCTTGCAGCATGCTGGGGGTGGCCTGCAGCAGAAGGTAAGAGTGATGCCTGCTCCTCCCCTTCCCCAGCTCTGGTGGGACAGACCCTGAGCTCAGCATCTGCTCCTGCCTTAGACCAGAGTTTGTTTGGCTGTGTAGTGTGCTGCCATGGGATGACCTGTAACTGCAGTGACACTAAGGGCAAGGCCAGTGAGCCAGCAGAGAGTATTTGGTGTGTTTATACAGCTGGAATCTCTCCAGCTGACTTCTGCTGTGACTGTGTGTGGGATTGCTGTAAGAGGGCATCTTAAGCCTTCTGCAGTGCTCTTGACAGGTTGTCTTTTTGTAGGGTAATTCAAGTTGGAAGGGACCTCTTGAGGTTATCTAGTCCAACCTCCTGCTCAAAGCAGGATAGAAAAGCTGCTGGAGGGTGGCAAAAGTCACACAGCCCAAGGAGGGGTTGTAGAAACTTAATTTAC
>NW_010331384.1:0-233 GCF_000700745.2 Antrostomus carolinensis
TTCTCTCTCTTTTTGTTATCTTCCTTTTCATTACTACTATTATTATTATTACTATATTTTTATTATTATATTTTACTTTTATTTCAATTATTAAACTGTTCTTAACTCACGAGTTTTACTTGCTTTGGAGTCTCCTCTCTATCCCACATGGGAAGAGGAGTGAGCGAGCGGCTGCGTGGTGCTTTAGTTGCTAGCTGGGGTTAAACCACGACAACCCTCCATACCCTCCAAGG
>NW_010331384.1:276-1271 GCF_000700745.2 Antrostomus carolinensis
AGGTGGAAAGCAGCAGCCGGATCAGGGTGCAACAGCTCCATGCCCATGGGAGATGCTGGGGGAGCAGAGCTCAGTGCAGCAGCAGGCGGTGGCTAACAGCCCTCATCCTGTACGAGCCATCTGCAAGACCGATGGCTTCCTGCTGGCCCCTGCACTCACGCTCCTTCCCATTACAGCACTGCCAGTTACAGCACTGGTGTTTATTTTCACTCGTCGTGTTGTAACTGGCCCTGGCTCCCCTGCCAAGAGCTGCTTGGGTTGAAGGCGTTGCTGTTGCTCGGCGCAGCTGCCGGGTTGTGCTCAGCCACGTGGTCCAGCAGCGTGATCGCAACGGCCGCACAATCCAGCCAGTGTCTTAATCCTGGGTTTCCTGTGGGAGGAACAGCCCCGTCCTCCCACCCGGCACGTTTCCGTTCCTTGTTTGCTTTAGTCCATCCCAAAACAGCCTACAAAAAAAACTCAAGCCGTGCAAGTGATGCATTGTCGGTACCGTGACCACCTCAGAGCCATTCCCACCTCCCTCCCAACCATGCTGGATCTCACCCGAATGTCCAGCTCATGCTACAACATCCCAGCCCTCATCTACCTCCAGACCTTGATTCCTAAACTGACTCTTGCTTGAGTAATTAGTATCCCAAGCCCAGTCCATGTAGAGTTGCACCCACTTCCTTAAAGGAGTTGTTTTTAAGTGGAGAAACATCCATCAGAAAAGTCACTGAAATCCAGTTTCCACCAGGAAAGCCTCAGTTTTCAGGTACAAATTAAATTGCTGCAGCACCTTCCAGCCCACATCAGAGTGAAGTGAGCAAGCTACTTGCAGAGGACTCGTGGCAATCCCCTGGGCAATAGGATGGTCTGTGACCCATGGCCAAGCCCACAGCACAGGGCTTGCTGGGGGAGGGCAGCAGTGACCCAGGACTCCCCGGGCTCATTTTCCCCTCTCACAACAGATCCTCATGCCCAGCACTTTGAACTTGAGCTGCAGCCAACTCCTT
>NW_010331384.1:3537-17292 GCF_000700745.2 Antrostomus carolinensis
CAACATCCCAGCCCTCATCTACCTCCAGACCTTGATTCCTAAACTGACTCTTGCTTGAGTAATTAGTATCCCAAGCCCAGTCCATGTAGAGTTGCACCCACTTCCTTAAAGGAGTTGTTTTTAAGTGGAGAAACATCCATCAGAAAAGTCACTGAAATCCAGTTTCCACCAGGAAAGCCTCAGTTTTCAGGTACAAATTAAATTGCTGCAGCACCTTCCAGCCCACATCAGAGTGAAACACCAGCGAGGAAGTGTCCGTCTCCCCACAGTCCGTGCGCAGGAGGGGTGGCTTCTCACCAGCGTCTGAGTCCCGCACGCAAAGTGAAGTGTCACAAGAAGGGGACACCCATGGCCAAGCCCACAGCACAGGGCTTGCTGGGGGAGGGCAGCAGTGACCCAGGACTCCCCGGGCTCATTTTCCCCTCTCACAACAGACCCTCATGCCCAGCACTTTGAACTTGAGCTGCAGCCAACTCCTTGGATTCACTGGAAAGCCATCAGCACCGAGCAAGGTCAGAGCTCCAAGCAAGCAGCCCAGGAAGGAGATAAAACCCACAAACAGGAGGTTGAACGCAAACATGCCGTAAAGCCAGGACCCAAGTCACCTTCTGGAGCCAGCACTGCACCAGAGTGTGGGTATCCCATGGGTGAGGGGCTTTGCTTTTCCCCTCCACGCTGGGAATTCAGACAGCAGAACAGATGCCTGTTTCAAGGAGAGGCAAGTCAGAGGCAAGGAGCACGCAGGGCTGCCCTGCTCTCCCTTACAGGAGCAGGCAGAGGGGTGCTCAGACGAGGGCAGAGCTCTCCCTTCCCGTGCCTCTGCAAGAGCACTAAGGGACCATTCAAGGGCTGTGTTATCCTTGGCCTCCCCTCACACATCCCACACGGTGGGACATGGCACACAGGCAGGAAAACCTATTCATGGGAGATGGAGGGTAACGAGCTCGAGCATTTTGAAGGTTATATATATATATATATATAAATGAATGTACAAACAGCAGGAAAACGCTTTTTGCCTGGAACAGCAGTTAGTGGGGGAAGCTCGTGGCAGGAGAAACTAACCTACAGTGGAAAATATATCCAGCTGCACATTAATGAGTTTCTTATTAGCTCTTCTTTGTCTCTGGCACCCAGCACAGGCCACTTGCTTTAAACCCAGCACAGATGTAGCTCTCTGCTTCGTCCCAGCAGCCTCACAGCGTGTTGCTGTTGGAATAACGTGGGCACGTTCCTCCAGCTGCATCCCTCTGTCCTCCACTTACCAGGTCTACTCAGGGATGTCTGCTCCCAGGGTGGAAGCAAGTTTGTGAGATGCAGCTTACTCCCTAAAACCCACCCAAGCAACCCCAAAATGGAGTCAGTCCGGCTACAGATGGGTGTGCAAACTGAGAAGGGGGAAAGCAGAGGGTGAGATGTGGACAGACAGCCCAGCAGTGCCAGGCTCCAGCTAAGGCTCCCCATGTGCACACAGGCATGACAGGAAAGACAGGGATTTGGATCCCACCCTTCAAGAGTGGTTGGAGAGCCAGAGAGAGAAAAGCTTTAACCAGAAAGCTCTGAATCTATTGTTTTCCTATCTCCTTGCAGGCCAAGAGTACAGGGGCCTGAGCAGAGGGAAGCTGCGAGAGCTGTTTGCACACCTGCCTTTCCCTTGGCCATTCCCATTTTCTAAACAACAGACATAAAGGGAGAGGAGGGGGAAAAGGGATTGATTTCATATGGGAGGCTGCACCCCCTGCCATCGGCAGAGGAAAGGCCAAGGCAGCTGTTGCCTGGATGAAAGGCAGGGCAGGGGCTGAGCCCACGCACCCCGGGGTGGAGTGAGCTGGCTCGGCAGGGACCCTGGAGAGATGTGGACCCCCAGCCCTCTCCTCGGGGCCAGGGGCATTGGTGTGGCAGCCAAACCCAACGGCACACAGAGGCTGTGGAGATTTGCCAAGGTTTCAGACATGTTCCTCTGTTCTCCTGTGAGTTTGGAGTAGGGCATCCAGAGAAGCTGGAGCTCCCCAGAGGTTTGTCCAAACTCTGTCCCCTCTGAGCATGAGGAGGGACCTGCCCTGCCAGCACGGCCATGGCCAGGGTTGTCACAACCCTGCATCGTTGTGGGATGGCTGGGTGGATGGCAGAGGATGGCCAAAGCACCTTTCTCAACCCCAGGTCCTCCTCTTCTGCTAGGTGTCTCCACACCCAGCTGCTGAATGGACAGAGAGGAGGGATAACTCTGTCTCCTCCTCTTGGCTAAAAAGCCAGAGCACAGCACACAAGCTTTGAGCTGCAGGGACAAGGGCAGAGATTCCTGCCAGGCATAGCCATCCCCTTTTTCTGTTCAGCAGCTGTCATAGGACAGCGATGGCAAAAGAGGATGGAAACAAGGACAGGGACAGTGAATTCCTTCCTAAGCTTCTCCAGAGAATCAGGCAAAGCTGTTTCCCTTCCTCTTCCCACGGGATGGGAATGAACGAGAGGGCATGTGTCTCGTGACTTGCTCTGTCTGTGCCTCAATCCCTGTTCCAAGGAGCTTTGGCAACCCTGGCCGAGACAGCAGCTTCCCTCCTGGGAGCCTGCAGCTGGCAGAGGGTGGGTTTGTTTGCTGGCTCCAGGCTTGGGCAGACGCCTGCTGGCTGCCCCGCTCCCACGCTGCAAACAGCACTGGCAACAGGTTTATCTTTACTAGAAGCAGGAGCTGGCATCTCTGCCAAGCTAAACCATAAGGCAGGAATGAGGGGGAGAAACATAGCAAAGGAGAGGAGGAAAAAAACAAACCTCAAAACCCAGGAATAAAAGTTAAAAGGAGACAAATCTTCAGTGTGGACCCCCTGCAAGGTGGCAATACTTCTCCAGAGCTGATCAAACCCCAAACCTCCAGTTCATCAACCTACAGCTTGTACCCTTTTGCCCCAACAGCTCCTCACTGCTGATTAACATGTAGACCTTGAGGCCAAGTTCAGAGAAGCAGAAGCTCACACACCAGCGAGGAAGTGTCCATCGCCCCACAGTCCGTGTGCAGGAGGGGTGGCTTCTCACCAGCGTTTGAGTCCTGCACGCAAAGTGAAGTGTCACAAGAAGGGGACGTGAGTTTCAACACAGACACCCGGGCGCTGGCAGCCAGACAGCCACAAAATAAGAGTAAGGAAGTGCTTGTAATTAGAAGGACCTCAGCCTTAAACCAGGTGTAGTTTCACTGGTGATGAGCTCAAATAAGAGGTAATTTCAGCATGCTCATGGGCACAGAGAGAGGACACCTGCCTCATTCCCCTCCAGGACAGCATACATTTGTTTCTAATATATTTACACAGATGGGATTGACCAAGTCCCCATTGCAGTCTAGTGTTACCACATAAGATCCCTCCCTGGAAGATGGGAGTTTCCAGGCAAAGCAAAGTGCCAAAAAAAGGTCCAGACATCCCAAGGGCCAAGTCACAGAGTCGATCCGCTCAAAGCTGTTCAAGTTGCTGTAAAAGAGGTCACCAGGAATTGTGAAAGGAAACCAATTTACTGTGTGAGCACCTCTGGCTTGCATTTTTATTCCTCTGGACAAAAATATTAACCAAATTCCCAGTCAACAGAAGTGACTCATTTTTGAAGGGACGAGATGAGCTCTCGACCCTCTAAAGCAGCACTTTGTGATGTGATGTGCGGCACATATTGAATCCAGAAACAGAAATTGAACTAAATCTATGGAAAAAATGTGATTGCTGCTTGTTGGCTGTCATTTGCAGATGTCCCTTGGGTTGTGTCACTGCTTCTGATATCTGCTGATCAAGTACCAGTTTCTGTTCCTCTTCCTACACATCAACTACTACTAATAAAAGCCGAATAAGAGCTCAGCAGATGCTGCAATACAGGAAAGGTAACTAAGTGCACAAAACAGGAGAGACAAACATTGAAAACATGTTTGTTTTTGTTCCTGAAAGATCAACACACCCCCTTCATTAGCTAATGAGATCTCAGCAGCACTTACTACCCAAGTGCTTCCTCTCTTACTCAAAGCCCTGGCTGCAAGGCATGCTCCACGCAGAAATAAACTACTAGAGCTAGTAAGGAAGAGCCCTTCCACGCAGCCCTGGCCAGCGCTGACACTCAGGGACTGATTTTCCCCTTGAAGCATCTGCTCAGACATTGGTACCACGTCCCAGGCCAGTCCCATGATCTTCTCTCCAACGCTGCTGCGCGTTCTCGGCGTCTCACCCAGCACGGGCCCAGCCGACTAAGCAGCAGGGTGCTGCCAGAGCTGCTATTACTGTGTTGCTGCTAATTACTCAGGAACATGTGACAGAGGGTGCAGGAGATTCCCTCGCTTGCCTCCAGCAGCCAGGCTTGCCAAAATGAATCACACATCTACCGCGTGTTTTAACTCACTCACTTCCTGGACACTGAGGGGAAAAAAAAATGAAGTTAAAAAGGTTACAAAACTCAGACTCTTCTCTTCTCACACCACAGTCGATGCTGTCCCTAAAACCAGGTCATGGTATTTTGCTCCAAAAGGAAGTTCCTGCTTTCTTGCTGGTGCTGAGTTTCTTCAGAGAGCAAGAGGCATCACAGGAAACAGAAGCAAACCAGACTTTGAGCAATGAAGTCAAAACCATGTGCAAAAGGCAGGCTCTGCCAGGCTGCTCTTCTCCTTCATTTCATCCTTCAGAGCAGCAGACAGCCCTGGCTCCAGCAGCTCCAAGCACACATCAGATGTTTCTTCTCCAAAAGAGCGGTCAGACATTGGAACAGGCGGCCCAGGGAAGTGGTGGAGTCACCATCCCTAGAGGTGTTCAAGGAACGTGTAGATGTAGCACTCGGGGATGTGGTTTAGTGGGCATGGTGGGGATGAGTTCACGGTTGGTCTGGATGATCTCAGAGGTGTTTTCCAACCTTAATGACTCTGTGATTCTGTGAAATCTTGAGATAGCAGATACTGAGAGATGCTTCTACAGGAATCATCACTACATACCTTTCCAGCTGAGGGACTCCCTGCTCTCTTCAGCCTGTGATGAGCTCAGCTCCACAGCTGCCTTTTGCAGAAGGGGTAACAGCAGGGCAGGCAGTGAAGAGCTGAGCAGTCCTTACCTCTTCTCTGAAGTCCTGTTTGGTGACCTTCAGCAAATCCCATTAACCCCCATACCTCCATTTCCTTCATCATCAAAAAAAAAAGCCAAACCCCAACAAAACCCAGAAAAACAAACCCAGGACTTTTACAGTGCTTCCTTCCTGATCCTTCCCTGGCTGCATTAGCTCACGGAGACGGCATGTTTTGGAAGCGCAGAGGAATCCATCGGTGCCAAGCGTCATTGTTTATTCCTGTACTATGGATTTTGACACCTGTTTGCAGTCACGCTTGCAAGTCTGGCCTCCCCAGCTCCAGGTCAGCACATGGCACTGCTTGTGACCATCTTCTCCTCTTGTACATTCCTGTATGAACATTTCCAGGATTATTTTCAGCCACTAAACTGGCCCGTCTCAGCCTGGCAATTGCTGACCGATATTTGTGTTTTGCAGTCAACTCAGGACAGCTCAGAGCACCCAGGGGCAGGAGGGACATGTGGGTGCTGACCACAGCCAAGGAAACAAGCAGGTACCAGGAAGATGACACCACTGGGGCTTCTCAGAGCTGGAAATGGCACAGAAGTCTTTGCTATTTGAGAAGATCACTAAGTCTGGTAAGGAGAGACGATCATCCCCACCACACCCCAGGGCACAGCAGAGGTGGCTATGAGGCCGTGGCAATGCTTTGGGAGCACGGCTGCCAGCCTAGAGAGAGGCACAGGGCAGCTTGCAATGGGGCTGCAGGGGTGGTTAAGTGTCCACAAGGGACTCTGAACCCGCAGACTTGGTCCTGTCTCATGGTAGGAACCCACCACCCAGCCCGGCATCTCCTATTTGTGCTCCTCCAGCAGCCTCCGCTGCTGCTCCACAAGCACCAGCTTTCACGTCCCTGCTTCTCCAGAAGTGCCAAAGAAGCCAGTTGGGATATATTCCCTTCTCCTTCACCATCCTGAAGGTGAGGAGGTTGGCAGCTCAGAGAACCCACCGAACCACTGCAAGCTGATGCTTTCCAGAACTCCTCAAGTCCCCTCACACGTTACTCCAGGGCACTCAGTTTGCTCACAGACCCTCTTGGCCTCCCAAACCCGAGCAGGACACGTGGAAGGATCTGGTTTCAAGAACATCAGTAATTATAGAACAGGGCTAACGAGGGAGGAGCTGATGGGAACAGCAACACTTCCCAAGGCAAACAGCGGGCACAGGGTGTAACAGGCTGAGAGCAGCATTTAAATGGAAAACCAGGAAAGCGATGAAGTGGAACAAGCTGTCGCTGCGATGCTTGTTCCAGACTCAGAGCACTGGGCAGGGAGTAGGGCCATTTTTTGGCACAGCTACGCACACCAGGACCTGTCTTTAAGTTTTCCTCAAAGCCTCAAGCTCACTGAGACCCCAGCAAGTGTCACCCTGGCTTTGCATGGGGCAATCAGCTCCCCAGAAAAGCAATGAGGGGTTGATAAGTAGCAGCAGGTCAATGCAGCGTTCTGGATCGCGCAGACATACGTGCAGCCTGCTGTCGGGAGCCAAATATCCAGCAAGCTTTATTGCTTGGCTGCCAGTGCTCCCAGATCCAGGAAGATGCCCATAAAACCAGTAGCAAACCTTCTCCCCTTTGCAGTGACTGGGATTTTAGATCCCATGGGCTAATTAGGAAAAATAAATAAATAAATAAATAAAATCCACCAGCCTGTAAAGTTTTGTTATGCTTACACTTGGACTCCCTGAAAAGTCCTACCAGTTTTGTAGACCTTAGCAAAATATCCTGGGCACCAGGCATGCTGCTCTGATCCCAGGACGCAGCTGACAGTGAGTGATTATGCCCAGGCACAAGTTCAGATGATTCAGCAGGGCCTGGGAATGAACGCACTGAAATGCTCAGAACAAATCTCCGTGTTCACTGCAGCTCCGTTTCAACCACTGAGCAGGAAAAATGAGGAACTCTTTCGAGTTTGACTGCATCTGTCTCCGTCTGGAAAACTCCAGAGAGTATTAGAATAAGTGTTACACAAACTAGTTCAACACCCTCTTAGGGAACTGGAGGGGAATGATGTTTCTTTACTATTTTTGGCCACATTCACACAGCAAAAGGCTGTGGAGGAACAGAGGTTTCCCTGTGTTTTCAGCAGCGATATGAGCAGTGATCATCTCAGCATGATCCTGCCAAGACTCCTCTGCCAATTAAAGGATCTGACCATTTGGATTTCTGCTTCAACCCCTAGAAAATAAAACATTCAAGCGAAGCATTAGCACCTTTCATAACATCCTCACGTCTTTGGCACCATCTTGGGTGTACGGAGAAATCAGCAGAGGTGCACAGCAAGCCACCGACTACCACTTGCCGACACAGTGGGCTCCACCAGCTCCAGCCCTCAGCTCACACTCACCACCAACCCTTTTCCAGAGATCCCTGTGTCCCTAAATCACACAACATAATCCCCTGGACATGAGAATCCACAGGTTTTTTTTGCAGAGATGTGGGTCTCTGACCATCAGCCCTTGTGGGGTTAACAGTTTTCAAGGTCCAACAGCTCTAGCAGAATCCATATAATCAACTTAAAGTTAAAAAAAAAAAACAAACAAAACAGATTTGGGCATTTTCAGAAATATTCCAGATTTGCATTAAGGTGAAATCAAAGAGTTGCATTAAAAAAGTGTTTGTAAAAAGTCAGGAAAGTCAGGCAGGATAGGAACTTGTGCTGGGGTTCCCATCATTGAGGTGACTGCACCAAGCATTGGTTATTTTGAAGGCATCTCACCCATCCTCTCTTTGGCCTGACAAAGCCTTTCCTAATGGGACATTCATCAGCAGTAGCATGGTTCATAATAAACTACTTCTTCACAGACCATCAAAGAAATGCTGCCCTGTCAGCTCAGGGAGGAAAGCTCATCTGCCCTTTTAAACCACCAGAACCGTTCCCCGTCTCCATCCCACATCTCAGCACGGGGTTGAACGTGCATGTTCTGGTTTTTGCTATTCCAAATTCCAGTTCCCAGAACAAACCAGAAAATGCAGCATGAGGGCAACGATTCTGATTAGCATGGACATTATCTGGCTGTTGCTATCCACAAGGCTCAAGAGATGTGCTCTGGCTTGTCCCAGCACCATCAAGAAATGTTTGTGTTTCTGGCTTGTGGTTTCATCCTGTCACCTCTTCCCCGGTCAGGATTCCCCTGCAAACCCACACCTTTGAGCAGAACCTGACCACAGGGATCCCTGGGGAAGCAAGACACACACATGGACTTCAGAGCCCTTTGCAAAGCCAGTTTGAAAGACCTGACCCAAATGGTCTCAGACGTTCACAAGCTCTTGGCTGAGCCTTGGAGGACACAGATATTCTCCAGATGTTATGATGATAGCTGTGAATATTAGAGTATTTCAAGAAGCCATCCTAAAACTAAACCACATCTTGAATCAGTTCTGCTCTGAACTCTTCCTGTAATCAAGCAAGGCTCCAGTGAACATCATCCCAAACCCCTTATTTTGGGGAAGATGGATTTCACAATCTCCTTGACCAAAAGCCTTCGTATTTGCATTAATCATTCCACTCTAAACCCTTCTTTGGGAATTTCCCAGTCATTCTGCCAATGCAAGTGCATTTCAGAGAACTAAACAATAATAATAATAATAATGAAAATATTAGTTCTACCGAAAAAATCTGATTTGTACTCACTATGGAAATCACTTCTGCTCAGCTAGACTTTCCCAGAGTCTCCAAAATTATTGCAGCCAGTGATAAGCAGCATATCTCTGAAGAGTGACACTTCTAGAAAGGCAGAGATTGCTCTGCAGTGCCTGATGAGAAAGCAGCTACACAGCCTGACAAATCTGTGGGTCAATAAGGGCTATAAAGCAAGGAAGCCAATACAAATCACAAAATAAACCAACATCTCTGGAATTTCCTAGTCAGGGCAAAAACCAGGCTGGGTTCTGGCAGCAAATAATCTTGTAACATCAGCATTGTAACATCATCTCACCCAATTAAAAAATGATTTGCATGTCAGGTCCCGCTGCACGAAGGAGCCCAAGAGTCTCTTTGTGGTGCTAATTCCTCAGTCTCTTAAGAACATTTACAGATTTCCAGTTCATAATTCAATAGCCACAGACAAAATATTCCCCGAAAGGCGACAAGATGTACTGTACAAAAAATACAGTATTTGTCAACAGGCTGGAGAGAACCATTAACATCAGTAAGCAATTCTGTACAACAATGCTCTTCTGATCAGCAAAGCCTCACGCAGCTCATTAAAAAAATATGCAATGATCCCTAGAAGTCCACGTCTCGAATGTCAGAACACAGAGAGCACAACAGAGCTGCACAAACTCAACATGGAAAACCACATCTCTGTCCAGCTAAACACCTTACACGTGTGTTGTGGCAAAAATAAATCCACCCCCTCTATACTCTTAGAAATGACATAGAGGATTTGGGTGCAGGGTGACCACAGTGAAGACTTTGGGGCGTCACTTCAGAGGTCTGTGGGGAGGACAATGTTCTCCTGAGCCCGTGTCAACCATCTCCTCAAAACCCCTGTCCCAGCTCAGCTGTAACCTGCTCAGATTTCACCCGGTAAGGCGGTTTTACAGCGATAGACGGTATCGGTTCTGCTGCCAGATCACGTGTCCGGATCGTTAGGTGATTATTTACCCAAGTACAGTCCCTGATCTCACATGCTTCAATCTAGAAAAGCCAATTTCAGTTGTAAAAAAGTGAAATAACAAAATATTACCTTGCTACACCTCAAAGATACCAGTTGGCTTAGAAGAACAGGATTAGACCATGATACAACACACTCTTAAGCATAACCCTTACAGATCCTGTTCAGAAACTGAACAAAAATAAGGCACAGAGTTTAAATTTAAAAAGAAATTTAAGAAAGTTTAAGCTCATGGACAAAACAAACTTGCTAAAAGCAAGCTGCACTTCCTAAGTTCTTCCCTATCCCAAGTTTTTACAAACAGACATAGGAGAAGTGCTTTGGTAGATGGCCCGTGTGCAGGAGGGAAGGGTTACCTCTCCGGAGCAGCTGTCCCCGTCTGCCCGTCGCTGAGATCCACCGTTCAGTTACCATGTCAGCACCCAGAGCTGAGAACCAAAGTAATCTGCAAGAGAACACAACGTGAATTTCCAGGGCTGTGCTGAAGGCCAGATATTTATGCCGCTGGGAGAACTGGGTTGGATCCAGCGACAGCTCAGAAATTTAAACACACGCTCCCTCTACCGCAGGCTGAAACCACAGGCTGGGGGTGAATCCCCTTGTGCCGTGGGACAGTCACTGCGTGTGACAGCAGCTGCCTCCCTCCGAGCTCTGGCAGCTTCTGCAAACCAAGAGGTAGAACAAACCCCTGGGAGTCCCAACAGAGACAGCCCTGAGCTCTCACCAGGCTTTGAGCATCAGGATGTCACCTCTGTTTAATGTCCCCGCAGCCAGAGGTCAATGACCTTGAGCTTTTATGACAATGCGTGAAGTTGATGGTAGAAAAAGGTCAATGGTGGCCAGAAGGTGGCTTGTTTACTCAGCTTGCTTAATCCACCTTTCAGAGGCTGCCAGAAAGCTACTGCAACTTTAATGAACTTCCCTCTCGGGTGGTTGAAACTTAAGGATTCGACAGAGTTCATTCACTCCTCTTGGTTTTCCTGAGAACTTTTGCAAATAGCCTTGCACTAATTTCAGGCTCAGTAGAGCACTAAGAGACCAACACTGAGGGGAAAAAAAAAAGGCTTATGAGGCTTTGAACTACAGGACTTAGAGAAAATATGTTCTATTTTTAGTCACAGTTATGCAGACTAACTGGACTAACATATTAAAACAAAGATGTTGTGAACATGATGCTACTTGAACTCGCGTACCCTCCCTGACATTACCCGGGCTTAGCTGCTCCTCCCACCCCAGTGGAAAAGCCTCGTTTCATGTTGCTGCTTCTTCCAACACGGGACAACTCACAAGGCAACCGAGCACCAGCAATGACCCGGCATGGCCAGCCCCGTGCTGGAGGGGCAGCTCAGCGGGCAAGCCGGTAAGTTCAGGGCAGAGACTGAATCCCACCCAGTGCCAGGATCATCTGCCGATGCCACACATCCCGGGTCTGACACAGCACTGGGAGCTGCAGCTGCTCAGAAGAGGAGGAAAAAAGAAAGCACATCCCCTGCCCCCAAACCCGAAGCTCCTGGCACTCCAGTGTGTGTGTGGAGGGTGTTTCCTGCACTGCCGAGCAGCCCAGGTACATCCAGGGGAAGGCACGAGTGTGAGATCCAAAAAAATAACCCCAGGCCCTTGGACTGGAGCATCATTCACACCAGGACTGTTCTTGTTTTTGGGATCAGTGATGATATAAAAATCACAGCCCACTCTTAAAAGAAAGCGACTGTCCTTGGTTTACAGGCAGAGGGACTGAGAGATGAGTGGAGATGAGCCTGCCCGAAGGTCAGCCGGCGAGGGAAGGAGTGCAGATCCAGCACCCAGCATTCTGCTTTAGTGGGGGCCATAAAACCACACACAGTAACTTCACTTTCAGAGCAGGATGTTATAGCTACAGCAGGTTTCTCATCCCCTCCCTCCCAAAACAGAAGGTACTTTTCCAAAACACCCCCAACAAAGTTTTTCTTTAACCTTCCTGATGAGGAACAATAATAAAAGTCATTATAACCCCACTGGCACATCAGGAGCGGGCTTTCTTCATCTCTACCAGCAATAAAACCTGTCCCTGAAATCAGTAACGAGGTTGACACTGTCAAGGAGGGAATGAATCACACGCTGGGAGTTCACAAATCACACCCCGAGCTGGCTCTCATCGCAGATCAGAACGTTTTGCTGCTGCCAGAGATCGGAGAATTCAAACTAAATCACTGGCTCACCTCGTCCTGCTCACAGCTAAATGCCAGGACATGCCCCATCGCCGTCAACACACGAGGAAATACTTGCAGCAGCTCAGCAGGGCTCGGAGGGAACCTGCCATCACATCCCTCTGGAAAGCTTCCTCCTGTATCCCTGGCTGCCAGACAGTAAGTCAGAGAGAAAACTCCCACCCCGGCAGAGCCTGGAGCACGTTGGCATCAGAAGGGAAAAGGGATTCTCCACTGAAGGCAGCGAGGGAGCGTGCGGGAAAAGAGACGGCGGGAGGAGGGCCAAGAGGAACAGAAACAAGAAACAGGACATGGGCTGCTGCAACCAGGTCACCAGATCAAGGGATCAACATTGCCACCAGCCTTGGGACTCTGATTTACAGGGTGGCCACCACCACATCCTCTTTCCACGCTCAGATCGCTCTGCCCAGACCCTACAGCACATCCAAAGCCTGCTCCCCTCTCTGTCCATCCACGCTCACAGGGGCTTTCCCAGCACGTGGAGAACAACAGACCCATTCCTTCCTGCAAGCACAAGATCATCCCTCATGTGCATGAGGCCTCCCAGCACAGTCACCAAAGGGGAAGGTGGCCAAGGCTGAGGTAAGTTACACTGGGACGCTGGCTGGAGCTCTGCAGATACAACACAGCCAATGACAGACAGATGCTTTGGGGAAAGCATGGATGGGATCGTCACAGAGGGTGCATGTTCCATCCTGCACCACTGACAAGCTCCATTTTCAGCTGCTTTTCCACTCTGTGCCTTGATTTTTCCATCCAGGAATGCTAAAACACACCTACCGCTTCAATTAAGTTTGGAACCTTGATTCACTGGCTTCTGTAAACAGCTTGGAGGTTCTCTGATCCTAAACAAACAGGGCTGTCAAACAGCACCCGAGGTGGAGTCACTGCACACAAGCTTTTGGAAGAACAGCAAGGGCTTTTGAAAAAGAGGAGGTCAAAACTCATCTGGAGAGGAAGAGTTCAGTGTAACAACAGGATCCTGGTTGGTTATAACAACAGAGCTGGCCTATGAGGAAGGAAAAAATCCAACAGGTTGGCGGAACAAAACAAAGGAGGGAAACAGGAGGTGGAAGAAAATTAGGTCTCTTGCTTCAAGGGTTCACCACCTACTCCTGCACGCTCCTTTACCTCTCACCTAGGACTTTTTACAAGCGCTTTTAAAGCTAATGAAGAGTCACACTCAAGCCAGCCAGCACGCAGGTACCACCTTCCTTCGGTCGGCCACGAGCATTCGCAGCGCGGGACAAGAGACCTTGTGCAGAACTCTCCAGTGCTTTGGAGCTGCTCTTTGATAAAGGTGGCAGGACCTCTGCTTTGTGGGTGGAAAAAGCACGGCACAAAAAAAATACACACGTTTTCTCTGGGATCTGAGGGAAATCAGGAGCAGAACGTGGAGATACCAGGGATGAGAAAAGGACTCTCAGATCCTTTCTCCTCGAGCAACCCCTCATCTGTTGCACCACTGGTCAATCATCCTGACCCTCTTTGCTTCTCTTCCTTCCAGCCCCAGACCCCAGCAGTGCCCCTCACTGGCACCCTAAAACCACAGGCCAGTTCCCCCTCTGCCACCCCACCCCTGGGAGAGGAAGAATGCAGAGTGTCCTCCCCAGGCTCCCCTGTTTGGGTCACATCACATCCTCCATCTTCCCTGATTTCCCAAGAGGGAACGAGAGCCTGCACCCGAAAGTCACCGCTGTGGCCCTGCCCTCCCAGCCCCCTCCAAATCACTGCCCCCCAAAGTTCCTCCTGGACACTCAGACCTGTGCCACCAGAGCTCCCTGCTCCTCCCACCCCTCACCTGCAGAAAGTCCCCGTGCACCCCCATCTCCTCAAACCCCAGACCCACAGAGAGGCCCCA
>NW_010331385.1:0-3610 GCF_000700745.2 Antrostomus carolinensis
CCCCAGTCCTGCCTAAAACCCCCCAAATTCAGTGTTAAAAGCCCCCAGTCCTGCCCAAAACCCCCCCAGTCCAGTCCCAACCCCTCTCCCAGTAAGCCCAGTACCCTCATTTTCTCCCCAGTACAGCCATCTCAGGGAGGAGTCGGGGGGCTCCGGTGATGGAGCAGCCCCCCGGAGGGCGATTGCCATCCGCTCTTTGTAGCCAGCCCCGTCCTCCTGCAGCTGCCTGAGCCAGGAGAGGACATTGTCCTGGGAGGAGATGTCCTCGAGGTGTCCCCACCTCATCTCCAAGGGGAAACCAGGGATCACCTGGTGAGGTCTCAGCGCCCTTCTCCGTCCCCAGAGGGATCGGATCCCAGCCAGGATCAAGGGGAGCATCTTCACCCACTCTTTGCCAGCTCCTTGGGTCAATCTCTTCAAGGTCTTGGTGGTTGATCCCACCTCAACAAGTTGTGGGTTGTCCCATAAGATTTCGGTGCCGTGTTTCATCATCACCAGCTTCAGGTTAACCCAAGGGAAAGGTGGCAGCAAACGGATGGCGTAGGGCATCCCATAACGCTCAAAAACTTGTGTGAAAAGCACCTGGGTCACCTCCTCCATCGTCGTCTTCTTCATGGGGAAAGCTTCCACCCATCCTGAAAACTCATCTTTTACCACCAAGAGGGAGTGGTGTCCCTCTTCGGTCTTGGGGAGGCCATTGATGTAGCTCAGTTGAAGGTAAGACCATGGTCCTTCTTCTCGTTGGGGTTGTCTACTGCCTGTAGAACATTTTGGGCAGTTCTCCACCCAACTGCTCACCTGCTCACAGTCACCTGTCCAAGATGCAACCTGTCTCACCCTCACCAAGGTCCCTGCCACCCCCTCGTGCAAGCAGCTGTGACATTGAGCGATGATTTCTTGCTTCTCATCCTTTGAAGGCTCCCAAAATTGCTGGTTGCCCATGACCTCCTCAGACATCACGGTGGCTCTCCTCATCGCTTTCTGCCTCCACTCCCACTCCTCTTGGTCCTCACACCTGTTCCCACCCACACACCTGATGTGCAGCATCCCTGGGTTGGTGTTGACCCACTGTAGGATGCTCCAGCATAAATCCCAACTGCAGGTCTCCAACGGTGCCCAAACCCACTCCCCAATCCACCTTCTCAAACATCTCACCAAAGACCAACGGCTGGTGTACAAATAAAGGGGTGAGGAGCAACGGTGATGGTGCAGGAGATGCTTGAGGACCACCAGTTCTGCGACCACCATCGAGTCATCATCTTCAGCCACCCCCAGCAGCCACCGGCTTTCCAAGTTGACCGCAGCAAAACCAAGGGAGTAGAACTTGTTGGTGGCCGTGAACCAGACGTTGGACTTGGGGATGTTGGAGGGGAGAAGGTGTAAGGGAGGAGCGAGGGGGACCAAGCTGCTGCGGGAATGTTCCCACTTAGGTTGAGGTCCCCTTACCAACTTGTTCACCAGGAGTAAAGTCCATTGAGTGGATCCATTTGGATTCTGTGGGTGTAGGTTCAACCCAGAGGATCTCAACGCTTGACCCCGTAGGAGATACTTCCCAAGGGAATGGGGCATCTCCATAAGGATGGGGGCAGGTCCTGTGAGGACCTCAAACGCCTGCATGGCCCAGATTGCTGCCAAGCACCCTTTCTCCTCCGGTAGGTAAGAGACCTTCTGGTCCTTCAGGATGTGGGAGCTGTGTCCCACTGGGACCAACTGACCTTGCTGGTTCTCCTGGAGCAAGGTAGCTCCTACCACCTCATGGCTGGTCGTTAATTTGATAACGAAGGGTTGGGATCTATCAGGGAATCGCAGGGTGGGCGCATCCAGGATGGCCTTTTTCAGACACCCCAGCTCCTCCTGCTGCTTTGGTCCCCATTCCCACCTGGCATTCTTGGTGGTGAGGCGGTAGAGAGGTAGGACCAGCTCCCAGTAACCAGGGATGTGGTCCTTCAAGTCATTGATCTTCCCCAGCAGCGAGCGGAGGTCATGGGCATCCCTTGGATGAGGTGCCCTGCAGATGGACTCCATCTTGCTGTCTTGGATTGCTCGTCCTTCAGCCCCGATGGTCATCCCCAGGTAGTCCACCATGGGTTGGACAAGCTGGGCCTTCTCCAACTTGGCTTTAAAGCCTGTTTTTTGGATCAGTTTTAGGACTGCCCTGGTTCGAGCTTCAGTGTCCTTCTGGTTTTTCCCAGTGATGAGGATGTCATCAACGAAGGAAACAACCCAAGTTTTGTCTTCTGGGCTGAGCTGGGACAACATCTGAGTCACCCGTTGGTGGATGATGGAGTTGGTGCTGTGAAATCCTTGGGGCAAGCGGGTGAAGAAGTACTGCTGGTCCTTGAAGGTGAAGGCAAACTTGGCTTTGGAGTTTGATGCCAAGGGGATGGCGAAGGAGGCGTTTGATAGATCCACCACCGAGAAGTACTTGCTCTCAGGGCTGAGAGTTGCCATGAGGTTGGTTCTCTTGATGATCTCTGGAGTCACCACCAAGGGGGTGACCTTGCTGAGAGCTCCACAATCCAGTGTCAGGCGTAACGTCTTCCCATCTTTTTTTTGGAGGGGCACTAAAGGGTTGTTGGAAGAAGAAACACCTTCCACCACCACCCCATTCCTCAGCAGCTCCCGTAGGGTTCTCGCCACCTTATTGTCCATCTCTGCTGAAAATGGGTCTTGCACTTTGAAGGGTCCTGGTGGCCCTTTCACCTCCACCTCCCCAGACACCAGCCCACAGTCCATCTGGGATCGTGCCCACACTTCTGGGAATTCCTCCTTCCACTGCTCTTTGCTCCCCTTCTTCACCACCCATACAGTGGGCAACGTGGGCATGGAAAGAGTTGGTGGAACTTCTTGCTCTTGGTCATCATCAGAGTCCTCCCAGACCTGCTCATTCTCAAGTGACCTCAGCATGGCGAGGAAGTGTATATTGTCCCCATGTGTGGTCTCATTGATGGAGATGGGGACACCAGGGTACACAAGGTCCCATGGTTTCAGGTGCTGCTGCACCGTGGTGACATCTACATGGGTGTCCATCAAAGCACCCACCTCCTGTGAGCTGCTCACCCTGGTTCTCACCTCCCCCTGCTCCAGCTGGTTGCTCTTGTACCCTGTCTCCGTAGAGTACATCTTGGTCATTTCCATCAGCCTGACCTTCAGATCTCTGGTGAACCTCCCTTCCCACCTTGCCATGTCTTCTCCCAGGCAATGCAGCTTCTCCCACACTTGCCTCCTCTGCTCCTCCCCAGACCTTTCCTCTGCTGATGGAGGGTTAAAGTCCTGCCCATCCTTGTCCCCTCGAGGGATGGTGGCAGCATCCTTCTCCTTCACCATCAGCTGAAGGCTTTGAGGTGAGCTGGTGGTCCTTCCCTCCTCATCCTCACTGGAGTCTGCCTGGTCCAGGGACTGAGTTTGACCCACCTCAGCTCCATGGTCACCACCTCCTCTCACCACATCCCCATCCCATGCTTCTTTCCTGACATCCCAACCATCTTTCCTGAGGTGTGGGACCACATTGTGGACATTGACCACCATCACTGAGGTCACCTGCTTGTCCTGCTGGGCTTCTCCACCTCGGGTGGCTTTTTGGCAGGTTCCCAGCTCCTTTGGCAGCCTT
>NW_010331386.1:0-204 GCF_000700745.2 Antrostomus carolinensis
CCACAAACACTTCCAGGGAGGGGGCATCTGCTGATGGGAAGCACAGAATATTTTGTTCATCTTTTGCTCCTGCACGTGCAGTTTTGTTTCATTCTGTTTCTGTTAATCTGCCTTTGTCTCGACCCACGAGTTTGGGGTTTTTCTTCATCTTTATTTTCCCCCTCCCCATCATGCTGAGGAGGGGGGTGACAGAGAGGCTTGGGC
>NW_010331387.1:0-523 GCF_000700745.2 Antrostomus carolinensis
CTGGGACCATGGGTGGGGGATCCCCAGACACTTGGAACCATGGGTGGGGGTCCTGGATCCTTGGGTGGGGGGGTCTCCAGACACCTGGGTCCATGGGTGGGGGTCCCTGAGCATCTGGGTCCCCAGCTGCCTGAGTTCTTCAGTCCCTGGACCCCTGGGTCCATGGGTGGGGGGTCTCCAGACACCTGGGTTCCTGATCTCCTGGGTCCTCAAGTCACTGTCTCCTTGGACACTTGGGTCACTGGGTCCTCAACCACCTGGATCTCCAGGTCCTTGGACACCTGGGTCACCAACCACTTGGGTTCCTGGATCTCCAGACACTTGGGTCCCTGACCCCTTGGGTCTCCAGGTCCCTGGACACCTGGGTCCTTGGGTCCCTGGTCCTCTGGGTCCTCAACCACCTGGGTCCCCAGGTCCCTGGACACCTGGGTCACTGAGTTCCCAACCACCAAGGTCTCCATGTCCTTGGTCACTTGGGTCCTCTGGGTCCCTGGTCCTCTGGGTCTCCAAGTCCCTGGACATC
>NW_010331388.1:0-8862 GCF_000700745.2 Antrostomus carolinensis
GGGTGAAATACCGCCGGGTTGAGGCGGCCGCGCATCACCCGTCGCCTTCCACCCCGTCAGCTTTTGCCCAGGAAAGACTAACATAAGGCTGATTTGGAGTGAAGCAGGGTTCAGCTGCGGAGTGCTGAGGCAGGGGTTGCAGGAGGTTTGGCTAGTTTTTGAAAAAATTAAGAGAACGTATTCAGGCGGGCTCACCAGAGCTGCCCCTTTCACAGGAGAGGGGAAAAATGGCTTTGCCAAAATACGGCTTTTCAGGTGCATATCACTCTTGCATTACACGGTTCTTACACTTTTAAAATAAATATATAACGCTTTGAAGATCTGAAGTGTCATAGCTTCCAGTTTTTGCTCTGTTCACTAACTCAGATGAAGTACAGTTGCAGATTTGTGGTGCGTGCTCTTTGCATTTGCAGCTGGTCCAGAGGTAAATTTACAGAATATATTTTAATAATTACACTGTAACAGTTGGATCTGGTCGCACATGAAAACGTCCCTCTTAAGAATTTATAACAAAATTCTTTTCAGTTTGGTCATGCATTATTTCTTTGACTTCAAAAGAGTCAGTCTTGTAATTCAATCAGGATGTAACTTTCAAAGTTGACGGATGTAAAATAGCATGTGAAGCTAAAGTGTTTATAAAATTACACAAAGATTAAAGGAGCAAAATCGGTGCTCTTTCAAATAATTGTTTAGAAATACTTACTTCAAGACATTGCCTTTACATAATTTATGAGTACATTGCTAAGAGAATTGCAAAACGTCTTGATGTCATAACAGCAGTTTTTAGAGGCAGAAAGGAAATGAATGGAAAATAAATTTTACTTTTTTAATATTAGCCCAAAATTGAAAAAAAATGGTTGTAAGTATGGTTGAAGGAAAGTAAATAGTATTGATGTCTCAGTTTTGATTCAGCGTACAGAACCTCAGTCTGTTATTGCTAAATGCGATTTAAAAGATTATTCTTAGTCTCAGTATTTGGAAAAGGAGTATTTTTCATCGTAGCAGAAGATACTACTATGTTAAATTGCTATGTTACATTATATAGTATATATGACTGTATGAAATTACTTGCAGTCAGGTTAAGCCAAATTTTGCCTTTTGGCACAAGCCAACAGTTTTGACTTCATTGAGAACTGATCATGTATACTGAGGATAAATTTTTCTTTTCACAATTTGTTTGCTCTAAAATAAAATGAAATTTGCTATTAAGAAGATGAAAAACATTATAGCTACCCATTCTTAAAATATAAGGCAAATGGAAATCATAATCAAAATCAGAGTATCATGTACCTACAGTTAAAATTATTTTAGAGCTGAATTATGCATGTGACTTTATTTTTATGATACTTTAAGAGTGCTTGAAAATGAATTTGGTGTTTCCTTTAGTTAGTAGTATGGAGATTAATTAACCCTTTATCTTGGATAACTCTGATTTGACAAGATGAAATAGGTGCTGATTTAAAATACAGTCAAATTCTGAGTTTTGCTTCTTGCTCTGAATCTTAGACAAACAGGTGTGACTTAAACGCACAGATTTAAGATTAACAACCACCTATAGCACTGCTGTGCCGTGATGCAGACCTATGGTGTTTCCTTGGGAGTTCATACACCCAAATGTTTTCCAGTGAGTTTAACAGATCAGATTCTTCTCCCTGCCCAACACTAAGATGCAAACCTTCCTGCTTGTATGGTTTTCTTGGGATTTTTCTCTTCTGTGCTTTCTTTATAGATTCTTAGGAAGAAAAAAGCGAGCATTGGTTTGTGGAGAAATGTCTGTTAATTTGTAGAAGGAACTGCAGAAGGAAGTACTTGCATAGTTTCCCACTTTTCAGAATGGTAAAATCTGATTTCTGTATGATAGTGTATGTTCTGAAATCTCCTACTCTTGCATCTGTTTTTGAGCAGAGTATCTGATTTCTATGTGCCGTAGGATTGTATGTCCCAGTGTATGAGAGACTGGAATGGAGCTGCATAAGCAAAATGTTACTGTGGCAGCGTGCAACTTCTGTGGCACCCACTGGCAACTTGAGAAGCCGAAGGCCTGTGTCTTATTTGCACAAAGGTCTGATTTACATAAATTGTGGATATATGTTTACTTCCATGATGCATACCCTCTAAATCTATGTGAATAAATGGTTCTGCTTTTAAGATTTTGCTTTTTGGTTCTTTTACTCCTTGCACTACCAGCACTTGCACGCACCCTTTTTGCTGCTTGCGTTCAGCATTACTCCGTGCTGTCTTCACAGGCTATCTTCAGCCCTTACTAATGGGTCAACAGTCAGTGAAAATGATACAATGGTTAAGAGTGATATAAAGAGAGATGACAAAATCTGGGATCTGTTACACAAAAAATCCCACTGGCTTCAGAGTGCCCAGAATTTTTTCCCTGAGGCAGCCTTTTCACGTGCTGTAGCCGTTGGGCTGGGAGAAGGATCCCAGTTTTTCTGTCTGCTGAAAGCTGAGTCCAGAATATTAGTGTCAGTGAACTCACGTAGAAACACTGTGCCATGCCACAGACCTGTCACGCTAGCACTGTAGGTCACTGTTAATCAGGAGACTACTGCTGATGAGAGCTTCACTATAGAGTTCAGGAAGCTTTTTGGTATATTATGTGTACTTACGATAGAACCCACAGCACAGGTGTTTGGAAAGGAATGGTTTGTGCTCCAGTTAGCTCTTAATCTAAAGGCTGACGGTCAATCCATAGTTGATTGTATCTATTTTGTGATTAGTTACAGATTACTTGGCAGTGTATTATGCTGTTATTAATCAAACTTGTAAATGCATTCATTAATATGGACCATAATTATCCCTTGATGCTAAGCAATTAGGGGATAGTTTAATTCTACTTTCCACTTACTAAGCCATAAACTTTCATCTTTTAAATTTGAGTTGAATGTAAGAAACATCTGCCCTGCTTTTGATGTGCAGCCCTTGTACCTCTGTTCGTATTGGTAAGTGCTGAGCAATATTGCAGTTCAAAATTCTTCATAGTTTCATATCCACATTATGTCATTTTCTTTTGCTACTGGTTGGCTGGAGATTGATGTGCTAGGTAAGAGAGAAGGCAGAAATCCTCTCAATAACTTCAAAGCCCTGGAGTAAACAAAAAAAATTGTCAAAGTTCCTGCAGCAGCTAGCAGCTGCCAGACATGTATTAATGCACAGTGATAGAAATACAAGGCTGACACTTTTTTTACTCTCAACCTTGGAAATCCCGAGGCAACCTTTGAACAAAAGGAAGCAAAACAAATTTGCGAAAAAAGAAATGGTCGAGAATAGCCACCTTTTCCATGCTTGTACGTATAGTGATGGGCTTTATTTTTTAAACAGGGGAGAAAAAAATACTTCTAGGAAGTACAGACTGTAATAGCTGGCTCCTCTGACTTTTGTTCAGTAAATTGGATGGAGTTAGTAATCCTGCTTGGACTTACAGACATTCTAGTCAAGGTGATTTTTATCTTTCTAAATGCTTACTTTTAACTTGACTGTTAGTGATTGGATTCTTGGCCATTGCTAAAGCGTAGAAGGAAAAGTAGGCAAAAAAACTGAAGACTGTACAGGAAGTATGACTCACAATCCTTTTGAAGGGAGGGGGGAATCAGCGCAGAAATAAAGCTTCCATTTTATACTTCACTTAATGTGTTACATATCTTTCCTGCCTAATGAAGTAATGGTGGGAGATTCTTTAAAATGTAAAGGAAGGCTTAGATAGAGATCTGTGTAGCTGATATTGAACATGATCTTGTTCTACTTCTGCTACAATGTAAATGTGATTTGCTGTTAGAATTATCAACAGCTACCAAATATTGTGATGTGACTAGATTTGTTTGGGGAAAAATAGTAAACTTAAAGGAGGAGAAGCACTGATGCTCACTGTAGAATGTTCGTTTGTAGGAAAGAAGTAAAACTTTTTTTTTTTTCCCCTCTCAAAATGGCCACTGAACAATTTTTAGGTAAGTAAATACCGTTGTGCTTCTAGACTTCAAAGTGCTTCCTTTGTTATGAATTATGTAAAATGTATTACTTTAAAAAGAAAAAAACAAACATAAAGCACAGTATCATCTTAATAAGTATATTAGTGTACTGAAGGCAGGTGTACTGAATATATTCATTCATCTTCCTGGTTTGTAGGCAAACTGTTAGTTGTATTGTAGTTTCTAGTAGTTAGATTTGTGGATAACAGTCTATATGTTATGATAGCATGCCATTAAGGAACCTAATGTTAACTACAAAGTACGGGTATTTTGCCATGTTTATCCTTAGTAGCATTCTTTTTTATTATAGTGGTATGAGATTATAAATCTGCATTAGTAATATACTTCTGAATCTGCATCTTAACATTAGGCTTCTAAAAAGTGACCCTTTCCCTTCTCCCATGGACCTTTGAAAATGTACCAAGTAGCAATCCAAAGAAAACCTGAAATTGTTAACACTCAATTATATCAATCAGAAAATGCTTTGTTTAAGCAAGGACCAGTGCTTAAGGACCAGTGTTATACCTGCAGCCCCCGCGTGGTTCTTAGACACTTTATGTAAGGAAGTGCAGAGGAATACAGAGTTCAAAGAAAGTTTATTCTTTAGAGAAACATGGGCTCTTATATTCTCCTATTGAAAAACAAACAAAAACTTGTGGAAAGTTATGAGGTATAGCTGTAACACTAAATATTTCAGTGGTAATTCTTATAAAAAGAATACTGCTGCTAAATTGTATTAAGATGCAAATAAATTTCATCCCATAATGATACAGTAAGAAACAACATAAAAAACCATAATAACATTTTTGTAATTTACCTGAAGTGTTTAAAAAGTCTACCATTAGCAGCACTAGTGAAATTTTGACTTGAGGATGTTAACAAAATGAATAGGCATATACATGTTTTGTCATGCTATTTATGAAACTGGGACCTATGTAATGCTTCCTCTTCTTTTCTAGGTAGTTCTTCCAAAGTACTTTAATAAAATAAGTTTGTTAAATGCTTGAAGCTGAATTTTTAATTACAATTGTGTCTGAGGTCAAGTGTTTAATTAGAATGTCTACTTATGGTTTGTCAAAAGTGTGCTTCAACTACTTCAAAGTTTATGCACTAATGATCCAATTTTTTTAAATGTTTGCGTCCTTTTTGCAGATTTCAAATTTCGGCCATCCAACATTTTCTCATGTGATTAAGGTGGGGGGGGGGTTTGTGGGTTTTTTGTTTTCTTGTTTTTTCCTGAATATGGAAATGGAATCACACTGAGGGGGAGTGAGTGGAAAAGAGTCTTGGGTGTAAATTATAAACATTGTCATTGGGATTTATCACTGAACAATGTAGAGAGCCTACCTTTAATTTAGACTGCAGAAGTTACCTGACCTCAACAAAAATAAAGCCACACAAATAGAGGCTTGCTTAGAATTGCTCTTCAAACGCTACAAATCTTAAAAGGTTTTTTTAGTACAGTGAGCTAGTAGCAGGGGTGAGTGCTTCCATAATCTCTTACCATCTGATTTAGTATGAGACTTGTACTCCGGGTAGTTTGTTTGCAAATCTTGCTATTTGTAGGTTTTAACCTCTTTCTGCTTTTCTCCAACCAGCATATCTGGTCTGCTGCCTTAAGCCACTAAATGTATTTTACTTCTTTTCCTCTCTTCTGTACCTTTTTTCTGCTAGCCACCAGTTCTTCACATTTTTTCTTATTGGTGCTAACACCAATAACTAAGAATTACACCCTTTATTATAATCTTAAAAGTTTAAAGATACATGGAGAACAGAAATTAAACATGTGCAGTCTGTGTTACAAGTGAGCTGTGTGGTCCTATTACATAAAATATGGAAAGGTAGGGCTTGTTACTTATTTATTTTTTGCTGACTCAATATATTGTTACCATCTCCAGCCTCTTCATGGAGTTCCCCTTTGTATAAGCTGTCTTTTATAGACCAGTATGGCCTAGCTTATTAATAAAGAGAATAAAACAGAAATACAAAAAAGTGTGGATATTTCTTTGATAGGAAAAAAAAAATAGTTGAACTATATTGTTAGTAAATACATTCATCTTAATAAATCAGTGAGTATTGTTTAGGCCTGAGTGTAAAATATTTGAGAGAGATTCTGTAAGTATATAAAAGTGGTAAAAGAACTTGTCCCCATTTAGCATAGCAGAGAAGATACTGTGTTTTAATAGAAGCTTAATCTGGAAACAGTATGTGCCCTGAAGATGCTGTATTGCTGTACAGGAGGTCATCTTACAGGAACACAGAAATGGTGAAAGTGCAACTTTGCCTCTGCATTGCTTCAAGGTCAGTTAATGGAGAGAGAATACCCAGCTGCATAGTCGTTCTCAAATTGTACAAAAAATTCAATTGGGAGTTGCAACTGTAAAAGGGAAATGTAATTAATGTTAATACAAAAATCAAGTATTTATGAAACATTAGGCTGAAATATACCCAAAACCATTCATAATTCAGGAAATAGTGATGTAGAAATAGCAAAATTAAGTTGTGTCTTCAGGAAACATTGTTTTGGGTGTCTGTGAAAAGCAGGACTTGGCAAATCTATATATAATAAATATGAAAAATTCCTTGGCTAAATAATAAATAAGAAAAATTCCTTGGCTAATGAGGGCACACTGAACCTAGGATGTCAATAAAAATGAATAAATTTTAATGTAATAGCTGTGAAGGTAACTTGTGAGTATGTAACATTCTGTTGCTGGACGCTTTTTGGCAGCAATTCTTGTGTCTGGTGTGTTTTCACGTATCCCCCTGAGGTATGCTTAGTGGTACAACCCAAGTTGCCCATCAGTTCTTTGCTATTACACAGTTAACAGTCTTGAAATGGAAGGATGTTAAATTGTAGAGCAAGTACAAATAATACATCTTGAAGAACAACAGGTTTGCAGATTGATGAAATACACTGTAAACAGATAGATTTGCAAACAGAAATGATCTTGTAAACAGATCGTGCTTTGAAACAGAAGGATGAAATGTCTTAAAACCCAAATGCTGATTTGGCCTGCAGTGAGAACCATTCAGCTGTGTGCTGGTGTATGGTAAGATTTGGAGGGAAAAGGATTCGTGCTGTTCCCACTTTGCTGATCCTGTTCCTTAAGCCTATGTTCTGCTTTTGCTCCTACTCTAGAATTTCAGAGAAAATCCAGTTATTATTCATAATAATAGTTCTACTGGACTGCCCCAAACCTGCAGTGCAGAAGGCAGGGAATTCTCTTGTGGCTGGGCTCTGCAGTGCTTCGGGTGTTTTGCCCGAAGGATCTGTAAGAAAGCTGCTGCTGTCACAAGAGCACTTTGATGAATGGGAGGGAACTTAAAAACTTGCCTGTCTTGGTTGTCTAGGCTGCCGTGGTTGCAGTCACATAGGACTAACTTAGATCCGTTTAAATTAATGGCTTCAGTGGTGTTAGCCAAGTCTCTGCAATGAATGCAAGCCAGCAAACTGTTGATCAGATTCTGAGGTGGGTTTTGTAAGTTGTGTTGAAATGAACCGATACCCCTTGCAAGTATGATGCTACCTGAGATAACCTGCAGTTTAGTAATCCCAGGCAATTCTAAAATTTTAGTCCTCTTTGATGTCTAATAATTTCTGATTCACTGAATGTTTATAGTGATGAACTTCAAATAGAAATTGTTTATACTGCTTTTAATTGATGCTTTTGGTTCCTTTTAGGAGAAAGGTTAAATACCATCAGTGTTTTTTCTGCATGTGTCATTCACTACTTTATCTACTTCTGTTATGTTCACTAAATTCACCTCCTCTCCAAACAAAATAATGTTAATCTTTTAAATCTCTCCTTGTATGGATGACTGTCTCTGGTTTTAATCTGTTTATGCTATTCTCTGATGTGTTTCTGTTTCTGATATATCTTTTTTTAGACGGATGCTGTTAGTGAGCACATAATTTCTAGAGAGGTCATGCCATACATTTATGTAATGGTATAATATTTTCAATCTGCATTAAAAAGAGCTGATTGTGAACATTTTTCATTGGTTTACTCTGTCCCTTAAACTGACTATAATAATTGTCAGGTCTTTTTTCAGCAGTAGCTTCAGTCAGTTTAAATCTCATCGGTGAGTAGTAAAAATCTTTGTCTAGAGCATATGTTCATGTCTTCTGGTGGTTGCTCCAACTTCTGACTGGGAATCGGAGACCCTTTTGAAGCCATTCCCTTTAAGATGACGTGTAGTTTGTGCTGCTTCTTGAGGCAGTGGCCTTCTCCAGGTCTTTCACACTATCTTTGAAAGCTGTTCTTACTCGGGTTACTTAGCTAGATCTTGCCATTTTTCCTTCCCTGTCTCCATATCTTCCTCAAGTTTGTCCTTCTCTTGTTATTTAGGGTATATAATATTTTGCATGGGTTCTTATAATTGAGAAACCCTAAACTTTGCCTTTTTTGGATAGCGGGGTTTCTACTGATACACTTCAGTGAGACCACATTGGTAAAAAACTTTTTTTGTAGATTCCTAAAGACAGTGGTTGCTTGATGAGGTACTTTAGGACAACTTAAGTCCAGACTGCTCTCTGCCTGCGGTTTCTGCATCTACAGTACTTTTTTTTCCCCAAAGCTCTGCCATGTATTCCATTCTCTCAGGAGACAAAAGACATTTAGTTTCCATTTATTTGTAAGCTATACAAAGATTTTTGGCTCTTCCATATCATCAATCAGTCTACAGGCATTGAAAGGACTCCTTGACAACTATGAAAAAGAAGTAACTGAATGTATACTATTACTTAACTAGAAAGGTGCCTTCTAGTCAGTATAACGTTAGAATAAGTAGAGGGTTGACTGGTTAAATAAATTGGCACGTGCATTTGGTTGACTGGTTAAATAAATTGGCACGTCAGCGAGGAGCACAGCGGCGGCAACGG
>NW_010331389.1:0-11297 GCF_000700745.2 Antrostomus carolinensis
GTTCCTGATTTCATTGTCTGGACGGCGCCAGGTCGCTGGGATTTCTGTTGCGCTGCACTGAGTTATGAACGAGGACGTGAGTGCTGGCTCTCCGAATATAATCCTGACTGAAAATGTCGGTGGCCTGTACGTTTAATATAATTAATATATCTTGTGTAGAATACAAAGGAAACATAACTTTTTTTTTTTTTTCAACTATGTATCTTGTCAATTTTACATCTTTGTCATCATGTCTTCATCTTAAAAATGTTGATAACAATATGCAAGCTTATCTCACTGTTCTGGAAGTTTGTTCACCTATGGAACTTTGTGACTGAAAACGTTTCAGTGACATAAAGATGAAGTTCTGCATATTTAAACTGGGAATAATGTACAGTAAAAACAGTAACTGTACAAATCGGGGGTTAGTTTACCCAGGCATATGGTTGGTAGGTAGCCTCCTTTTGGTAATATTGTTATATCCAGATCAAAAGTATTTTGAGTGCTCTGAATCAGACAGATTTTACTGGTTTGATGTAGGAATTCCCAGAATATCTCTGCAGCTGTTACAAAGGCTAGACTAGATAATCATAAATACAACTTCTGAGTTGATAATTCCCATTATTTATTTTTATTATATTTATTATTGACATACTATTTTAAACATAGAGGAAACCTTATTGCATTTAATATTGATCACTGTCATTAAAAAGCTTATCCATCCAGACAGTGTTACTTTCAGCCAACAGCTTTTGTCAGGATAAAATAGAGAAGCTATGTCACGTTGGTTAAAGGATACCTGTGGGCTCTTCAGGGCAATAGGGCTGGAACAGTACATTGCAAGCCTACTCAAGTGTCAAGTCTCAGAGGCTCAAGTTCTGATCTCCCAGCCAGTTCAGCTCAGTTGCAGAGCAGTCAAAGGTTCATTCGTATCTGAGAGCAGACGTTAAATAACATTGCATTATTTGGTGACACTAAACTTTTCTCTGCTTGTTTATTGCTGTCAGTTTTATGAAAAATGTAATGCTAATTTCCAGTAGTACTGGACAAATGGTCAAGAATCTTGATTGTACTGTAGTGTGAAAGGGATGAAAAATTAACAATACATAGACAGGTCATCTTGTCTCCCCTCTGTGTCAGTGAAGGGTACGTATAGTTGTCTGACCTATTTTTAATAGTGTTCTAGGTCAAAATTTTCACACTATCTACCCATTTTCTCTGCATCGCCCATGTGACTTCACTGAGCTTTCAGAGTTTATACATAAAGGATAATGACAAGGTGAAGATGAAGATTCAAACAAGGACAAAGAATTTTTCTTTCCCTCCACTGTGAATAAATTAAAGAATTAATGTATGCAAGCTTACCCTAAAAAGGATGCAAATAAACCTTGTAATTAAATACCTTGCCCAGCTACTTTATACCTGCTACAAATTTGATTTGTTGATGCCAATATCCACTGAAAAATAGGAAAAGAAAGTTTTTCTATTTATAAATTAGGCATAGAGTCAAGACACATCCTGCTTAGTTATAAAATTATATGTTAAGGGAACAAAAATCTTTTTATTGGGAAAGTGACAGAGGTGGCTGGATCACTGAACTTGGGACAGCCAAAAGAAAAGAACTCTCTTTTAGTGCATTAAACAGCCCCTAGAAGAGAAAGTTCTACCGTGTTTGCTTATTTGTTCCATCCCTGGATTGCCAACATGTTCTTTTGCTGTATGCAGAAACTGTGTTTCATTTCAGGACACAATAGGTGGCACTCTTTGTATTCTGTCTTGTCTACAATCAGTTAACATGTCTTTTCTTCCACACAAAGAATGACTAATCTGCTTAGAGTAACAGAAACACAGTAAGGCTTGGCTCTGTCGAACTGCTTGCATTTAAACCATAAATTTAACCTCTGTAAACTGTCCACTGGATCCACCCAGACTCTGACAAGCATGAGCCTGCAAACAAGTGACATCACTTAATCATCACTGTCCTTTTTTACAGTTGTCTGTTATGAGGGCTGAACTGAGAAAAACAAATTAGGTTCCTTTGTAAAGCCTTCATCCAGAAATTGATTCTCTCCTTTTTAACTGAGCAGGGGAATGAGAGGTTTTTTTCAGTGTTGTCTTGAAGAGTGTTTCTCTGCCCAAGAAAGGTTGGGCAGAGCCAAGAGGAAACACTAGACACCAACTGGACATGTACTAACTGCAGGATACTGTGAAGGAGCTACAAGTCTATTTTAGCCTGTGTGATTGCTGCAAGTGATTTGAACCATGAAGATAAATTGGTTTGGATGAACTATTGTGGTTTTTCCAAAGCAGTGCATAAACTAAGAGTCTGGCAACTTTCTCCAGTCAAAAGAAGACATCTGTTGGCCTAGTGCAGGGAACAGTCATCAAACTGAGCTTTTTCAAGTTGAGAAGGCCCCAAAACGTGATGGACCTGTACTCTGCCACAAGTTGACTACGAAAAAAGGCAGCCTGATGGAAAGTCTGGTGCTCCCATCATCATAAGTGAAAATCAAGAAAGCTTCTTTAAAAAAAAAAATAGTGCATTCCTCCCATCACCTTCATTGTTTTTTCTAGCATCTTGTCTCTTTAAAACCCCTTTATGTGATAATACAAGAAATAGATGAAATCAGTTTACCTTCAGTTCAGTGCACACAACAAGTATAAAGGAAAAATATTAACCAAGTGTATACAGCCCAAAGCATTGTCTCAGCATTGTCTCTGTTTTCTAGAATTTACTCTGGGTTTAAAATTCTTGAGAAACAGGAAAATAAATGCAATTTGTACTAACCAGGAGTTGCCACACTTCCAATTGTTCACTTAAAGTCTAGATTCTCATATCTTATAGGGAGACATAACAAGTTAGCATTTGTAGAACAAAGGAATGTAAAGCCAGAAATCTCGTTTTTGCCTTTGAGATCTCATTTCAAACATCAAATAATTTTATTTAAGTAGCAAAACTTTTAGCTAACTTCAGCTTACATATGCAGAATCTTTTAGTAATTTGTAAGCAGTCAGAATGAACACAAAATGGATAAATCTTACATTTGAAGTTTTAAAGATTGATCATTTTGAGAGTTATTGTAATGTAACTAAATACTGAAATAAATTTTGACTTGATTTTGATTTGTTATTCCATCATTTGCTTTATTTTCGGTGTAGAAGTCTGCACAGTTCTTTACAAAGAGCTTTTTTTTTTATTTTATTTTAATGAAATTATAAGCACTGATGCTGTCACAGCTCTGAGAAGCAACATGAACTCAGAACCCTTGAACATGTTGGAAGGTATTAGCCAAGCAACTCTTAAAGATTAGTATGTTTTTGGCCTCACACATGATTTCATGTAGCCTTTGTTGTCCTTAGACTTGGCTATCCATCCCATTAATAGTGCTATAATAATACCTACAATATGAGAGTACCCGAGGAAGTCCAAAAATACTCTTACTGACTTCACCTGACACTTAACTGATTTTTTAAATGTTTTCTGTCTGTAAAACAATGAAGAATAGCATTTGCTGTACTGGAATCAAACAAGGATTAAACCAGTAAAGTTTCTGACATGCAGATTATTGTTCTCATCATGCTACATTTTAAATTTATTAAAAACACACAAAGTGACTTTGTTAAATGGAAAAGACTAAAATCGGTTATGGAATAAATACTCGTTGTGGGCTGGTAACATGTGATTTGCAGGTTACAAAGGGAAACACATCCAGTAGGAGGGTACATTGTGAATATTGTTTTTAAAAAAGTATATGAACACTCCTGAAAATCTTTCTTCTGGTCTTTCTGTTCTAACAACATTTTAAAAATTCAGCTTCTTATGTTGGTTACTTTTTATTATTCTATTTCTGTATACCCATTCCATATCTGTTTTCAATCACATTACTCTTCCTTCCCATGGGAACTCAATCCTGATGAAAGATTATGAACCCTCATGTGCCATTTTAGTACTGCAGTAGGACAGGGTTCTGTTACAACAGTAAGGTGGGATGGAGGGCAGAGCTTGGGTGTTTCCTGTTGTTCCCTCCCCACACTGTGCAATGATGGAATATATATACTCACCTGCTGGATGTTGACATGAAATATATCAACATATAACATTTCCGAAGACCAAGTTACTGATTTGGTGTTTTTTCTGCCTTGTTTTTTAAGACAGAAGGGGACTTTCAAACATCTGTCCAGGGTAATGATGACATTTTAAGAGACAATAGTCCAAGGTTTTTAACTTGAATGACATCAGACAGCTCCAATCCAGAGGTCATCCAAGGAAAGATAAGAAAGGGTCAGAAGTTACACAAAAATGAAAGTCTTTCATCAGCTTAATTCTCTTGCATTTCTACCTTTTCACCCAAATGTGCAAAATGTGGCAGAATACCAGTTTACTTCGAAATTCCCATTTGCTGCTCAGTGAGATGCATTCAAATGAAAAGATAGTCCCTCAGTCATGAATATAAATAAAATCCTGGCAAAATGTTGGATTACTTCTGGAATTACCCCTGAGAAGAGATTTTTAGAAGAGGGAGTTTTTAGCACAATATCTGCCCATCTTTGCAGCACCCATCTGACTTCACTGAACTTTGCGAGTTCTACATGTATAAAAGACCCTTCTGGGATATCAGCATGGTAAAGATGAATATTCAAACAAGAACAAAGGACGTGGTTGTGGTTGGTTTTGTTTTTTGGGGGGCTTGCAGGGGGGAGGAGGACAAACCCATGTTATTAGGGCCTCCACAGCTGGCATAGCTTCTAGGTTTTTTTAACCAGATCAAAATATTAGGACATCATAGAGTTATTTATAGGACCAGAATCTCAAATTAGAACTTCAGTTAAAATTATCAAGCCAGCTAGCTATGCAGGTTTTTGAAAGCACACACTGCTAAATTAGTGTTACTGTGCTCATACCTTTTATTTGATTTTTAAAATAAGCAAATTCGTCATTTGTTCTCACAGCCTATTGCTACAAGCAATATTCTTTTCCAGCTGAGCCACAGCTAACATGCCTTTTATTCTTTTGTCTTTGTGTCCCTTTTGTCACTTCAATGTGCTCTTCCATGTGTTGCAAAGTACAGATGGTGAAATGCTTTGAGTCATGCAATGTTGTCTGTTAATTCTTTTGTGAGCTGTAGCACCGGCTAATCACAATTTTTCAGTGTCTCGTGTGTTCAGTGCAATCACTTTCTTTTGGTTTAATCATTATGACTGAAATAAAGAATGGCTCTTAACAGCTAAAAGTCAGAAGTATTGAGCCAAATCATTCTTCCATGCAATTAATTGGCCTCACTGCTACTAAAAAAATAGCAAAAAGCAAAAATTTACCCACTGTTTTACACAGTCTTTACAAATATTAGAAATAAAACTACATCAGACAGATGCCACATGTACAGAAGAGTGCATGCTCCAAACAGATCCTCAAATGTACTTGACAGGATATTTTAGTATAAAGAAAAAAGAGAAGGGAACAATGAGTGACAGAGAAGCAAACAATGTTAGTGGAGGAGACTGGTGTAGGAAATGGTATGTTGCATTGCAGTAAACATGCTAAAATACTCTTTTGGCCCAAGACTAACATTATGAAGAGTATTAACCTGGCAGAAGAATATGAGGAGGGAACTGTGTACCTAACTTACTTGTAGCACTGGTGAAGTTACCAGATTAGAATAAAACAGTAAGATTACTAAAACAGATATGCAAGTCCTGATACTGGGTTGCACCCAAATACTGTGCTTTCCAAAATGTAGCATGATCATGAAGTGTGACATTCTATGCATTTCAAAGGCAAAGCCAAACAGAAGCTGAGTCTTTTCACACTGTACAGCGCCATCTTTTGCTGTCTGGTCCTAAATGTGGTGGGCAGTGGGTGGTATTTGTGTTGAAAACAGGGTATTTTTCCTAACATGTCTTAGGTCAATCCAACTGTTTGCTCTTACTGAGAAGAGATTGCATTTCTTTTATGCACAGCCCCATACACACAACCCCACACACTTGCTGTTATCAAGTATCTTGCATCAGCTCTGGAACTTACTAGACCCCCCCACCTGAGCAGACCATTCTTATTAATCAAGTGATTAAATTTTATATATATATAAAATATATAAAATTTTCTGGTAAATTAGGAGATTGAATCAGTACATAGAAGGGACCTTTCAGTGCACAGAGATGTCACAAAAACACTGGGCACCTGGTGTGAACAGAAGAGTACGTGAGATCTCTCATTTTCAGTAGTCAATCACTGATCATGTGGTTCTCATTGCCCATTGGTTCTTGTCTGCATCCTTTTATTAGTACAACTTTTCATTTGTCTCTTAAACCCTTTTTACAAAGTTTAAAAATAAATTTTAAAATAGCACTTTTCTGAATTGTTTCTCTCTAAATTAAAGGAGTTAAACTGCCTGAACAATATGGGAGATATTGGTGAGAAATCTAATTAATTAAAAGAATCTCACACCATACAACCATGACTGGATAAAAAGAAGCTAAGTCCTGTCAAACTTGTAGGCTATGCTTCTCTTCTTTCCAGTTTAAAGGCATTCTGGGAATTCCTACATTCTTTGGAAAAAATACTGCTAACAGTATCCAGCTGTAGTTGGAAATACCTTTTTTCTCTTCCTTTTTTGGTGTTCTTGCTGAGAGAGATGTCACATTAATGCACTTTAAATTTATACAGAAAGAAATGAGCTGCTGTGAGCTTCCCATCATCCCTAACATCATACAACACCAGCATTCTTAGCCTCCCTGTCAAATTGCTGTTAAACACTCCTATGTAATAATGGTTACTGTACCCTGCAACATAGCTGCTTATTTGCAGTTGCATCTGCACAACAAACTTGGTAAGCCAGAAAAAAAAAAATAAAATAAAAAAGGAAAAAAAAAGGAAGGCAAGCTTACAAACAGATGGTACACTGACAAGGTACTGGTAACATTGAGTATACCTTGTAAAGCCTCATAAGAATTAATCAAATTATTCCAGAACCTTGCTCCAGCATTTCCAGAAGGGACTGCATTTCCCTACTCCAAGCAAAATGAAATACAGGTTAGGTCTGACAGCTATGGCAACCAGCTCTCATGAGTGTCACTATTAGACACTAGTAGCCTTCAGACTACACTAATTGTCAGTGTAAGAGCAGATGGCCAGACATGTGGTTTAGTTTATGAAGCTGTGACACAGCCTGCTCCAGTATGTTGGCATGAACCTGCCTTATATAGCTCTCTTCCTTTTAGGGTATGAGGAATGCTACAAAAAAAAAATCTTTAATAACTTGTACTTGTTTTCATATATCTGTAGGAGTTTTCAGGTTAAGTTACAGACGGTTTTACAAAGCATGAAATTCAAATGATTGAGGACCTGATTCTGGTGAAATAAAAACTCCTGTCCAGCCAAAACTATTGAAAGACACGTCAGGCATTTAAGGTTACTACTCTATACAAGTTTCTTAGTAAATGGAAATCCTAATACTAAAATTGCAATTTCAATAGATAACATGTGTGGATCTAACTGCTTGTTGCTGCTGCTTCTCCCTCTCTCACTTTGAGACACTTCAACCACCTACTAGACTTCTCTGTTAGCTGATCAAACTCATTAGCTAAGCAGAAAATAATCCAGAAAAAGAAAGATGGTTTCCCGCACAGTTAGAGTGATTAAATGGTTCATCATGCAAGGAAGGAGGAGGAAACTCTCAAATAAGAACAGAAGGAAAGGTAAAGTTTCCTCTTTCTTGACAACAGTTAGATACTGCAATGCTAGAGACAAGACTACTCATGTCTTATCAACAGATAACTTACAGTCAACTTAAAAAAAATTGTAATGCTGAATTATGTATCAACACAATATTGCAGTGCAGTAGGACACTAAAGATAGTTTTCCCAAATAATACTAGTGAAGTCTAATACCAGAAGTAGCAGAAGAGGTAGTAATCATAACTGGTCTTGCTAGGTATTGCTTATTATATGACTTTTTTAAAAAAAGCAAAGATTATAGTCATTTCTATAGAGACCCATGTGCATTAAAATTCATGCCTGTGGTGCAGAAAAAAAGGTGGCTTCATCAGTGACATTATTTTGATCCACAGAATTAGAATATACAAATGGGAGCTGGTAAGTAGTTTCTGTGTAAAGATGTATAGAAAGAGAAGATGAAATGTAACTAAAGAGTGCATGGTTGTGCTTAGTGAGGTCTCAGACTGGTGTTTCTGCCTATGAGAAGTAGGAAAGAAAACAAATGTGATGAAGCAAAGTAAGAAACAGAGCAAGAGGAAAGCTGCTCTAAAATAAAGCTTTGAAGAAAACAAAGGGGGAATGGGAACAGCAGAGCAGAACTGAGAAAAGAAAAGAAGCAGAATAAGTAAAAGGTATAAAAGGGAAAAAATGAAAGAACTAAGACAAGGATAATAATAATTTATAGAAGCCAGATTCTCTGAAATGCACCGATACATTTATTTTCCCAACTCAAGCATGGAAAGCAAGTTTTTGAAATAATCTGATTTCTAGGATTCTGCCTGCTGCCATGTGGTATAGCTGCTGGCTACAAACCTGAAGAGAGTTTGGAGGATGGAGAACCAATTTGCTATTCCTGCACAAAAGCACTGATTATAGGAAAATGTTGCCTAGGGCAAGTAACTTTCTTCCTTGTTTGGCAGAGTTTATGCTAGAAAGATGGATTTGAGAATTTTTTTTAAGTATCCTTTCTGTTATCCTAGGTAGAAATGTACAAATATTAAATCCCTTTCTTGCCCAGTTAATTTCTTCACCTCCTCCCAGTATCTGTAACTCATGACAATTTTTAATACTTTTTCTGGTCATTTATTTTCTGTCATCTGAAGCTGAGTTTAAGTCCATTTTATAGGTACATATACTTTACCAAAAGTTATGATCACTGGTAGAATAAAATGCCAGCCTTAAGAAAAAAAATGAAAAGGTTTGCTCTTGGATAGCAACTTCCCTTGAGCTGTGAGAAGCTGGAAACATTTTTGTCTCACCAGGCTCTAGCACCAGCCCTTGGACTGCTTAACTGCTCTGGAGAGCTAAAGAGAGATAGGATAACATAACCTTTTCCATTACAGAAGAATATAAAGGTATAAAAGCATGGGAAACAAGTTGCACTTGGCACATGAGACCATCATGAGAAGGGAGTATCCAGTTTCTTATTTTTTATTTGTGGAAAAAAATATGTTGGTAACTAGCTACAAAGAGAAAAATATTCTATTTCATATAAAGTAAAAAGTAGTAGTAGTGTGTACTGTACTTTAGTAAATATGGGGAATGACTGTTAAAAATAATATGAGTTACTGCAAAAAGCATTTGAGCTATGGAATATAAAATGGTAGTGATTTCATGCTCAGAGACTTTTGTGAAGTAGAGAGGTCAAAGAAAGACACTTCACTAATAAATAGAAATATTTGTACCCCCTTACTAAATACCAATTCTGTATCTATTTAACTAAAAATTGTGGTCATTCAACAGTCCTGGATAAAACAAATAAACAAACAAACAAAAAAACCCCCACAAAATATTGGCCATAATTCAGAACAAAATTGACCAAGTTTGAAAGATGGTCAGCATAAAAATAGTGCTTATCATTGTTGTTATTTCTAAAAACAGCTATGAAACAAATGTTTCTCACACTGTTTATCATTATTTTTAAAACTGGCATGGTATGGATCACAGCTCTGTGAACTATTTGTATGTATCTCTAAATCAATGCAAAGTGACACTGAAATTTAACATTCTATTATTTCACTAGCCGAAGCACACACTGATAACATTTTCTTACCAGGCAAGTTGGCAGGTCCCTTCCCACCAAAAGCCCTCCCTCAATCCATCCCAAAGGCGTTTCCTTGGCCCTTTATCTCCCTGAAGCCCTCTAAAACTGAGAAAGAGGAAGACTGAAATTTATCAGAAGGCAAGGATCATGAAGAGGGTTAGGATTTATCCAACCCATTACAAGTGTACAGGAAGTACTTTACAACCCAACAGCATTCTGCTTCTAAATCACCTATCAAAACAAGTTCAACGAGTTCTGCAGGGCAGAGGAACGTATAGTGAAATACGACTGGATCACAGCTGAGGGAAGGGACGGGCATGGACATTTGAGGGACAGGGGTGGGGGGACACGAGGGAGATTAGATTTTACATTAACTTTTTACTTCTTGCTAAGAGTTTTGTGTTAAGTTTTCTGTTAAGTATAAGCATATGACTAACAGTGTTGGTCTCTATTGTGTCTTTCTTAAGCAAAAAGATTATAAAGAATCTTATTAATGAGAACTGGAAAAAGAAATATCAGTTTTATATTATTTGCTAGTGAATAATTTACTTAATATTTTTATAGGGCAGCAAAAATAAATTTATGCAAATGTCTTAAGGTACCCACAGGGAGACTCATGACATGTTTTCTGTTCTCAACCATGTAACTGTATTGATTTCTGAAAACCTCAGACAAGTAAAATTATTTTACAATGAAACAGAATCATTACAGCTGTGATTCTCAAATTTTTTTTTAGTTAAACAGACTTATAAATTCCCCATTTTTCACTGGACAATCATCTTTTTTATTGAACATTTAATTGTTGTGTTCATAAATTTTACTATTCATGTATGTTTTTGTAGATCAATTACTCTTGCTTTGCAGATCATTATAGTGCTTTAAAGTCTCTTAACTCGGTGCAGTTTTTTGAGGTCTCTTCATCTGCCACTCATTTAATTTTTTCTATTTTTTTCTGCTTACTAATTACTGAAATGTTAAAGCTAGTTTATAAACAAAGCTCTTAGAGAAACATGACCCATATTACTCCATACTGGTCAGAAATTTAAAATGGAAGGTAAACATTTTTCAGGTTCTGCTATCTGCTTCTTAATGACGGGTGACCTGAGTTTAATCCATTGGTTATTTCATATATAACTAAAGGAGTTAATACAATGAGATATGACTAGGGAAGCAGAAAGAATCTATTCTTTGTATTTCATGGCCACTATTGCATTTTATTACTTTAAGAGCTTCTAAGTACTAAGTCCCATTTAACAGACCATATTGCTTACCTTGATTAAAAATTGCTTAGGCAAGAAGGTACAGACTGTGTTAGTCAATGCTCCTTGCCCAGTGTTTTCCCTGCAAATGAGCCGAGACTGTTTCTTTGGAAAGACATATTTCTGTCTTTTAATTATATCCTAGAGTTGATGATGATCAACAAAGGGCAAGTGTTCTGTCGAAGCAGTAAGGAGGATCATGGGGTTTGTTTCTGGAAGCTCCTTATGATCACATGGCAGAGATTACTGTGGTGGCACACAGTTTTAAAAAGCAGTTGTCATTCAAATGAGGAAATACGATT
>NW_010331389.1:11320-20117 GCF_000700745.2 Antrostomus carolinensis
TTTCTGGTTTATGTTAACCTTAATCAAGTAAAAAGTAAAGGTGAGTTAATCCTATTATTTATTTCACCTTTTAAAAAGATTGCCAAAGACAGAATTGCATAATGTCATTTTGCAATTGGTAAACGTAAGCACAGAGAAGATACATTTTAAATATTTGCACTTAGGCAGACTAATATATTAGCACTGCTACAAGATTATGTTCTCTAATGTTCTCATCACTACAGTAATAAATTAACAGGCTGCTCTTAATTACCTCAGTGTCCACTGGAACATCAAGATACACATTTCAGATTAATTCATGGGTAACAGAAACAATGTTCTATAAAAGCAGGTGTAATATGAAAACTATAATTTTCAGATGCTAGTACTATGGAAATTCCAACTCCCTCTTGCTTCTATTCATCTATTAGTTAATACTTTGCTATGTCATTCTTTGAGAGAATAGCTATAATGAGAAAATTATATTAGTGGATCCTTTCTATGTTATCATTATGTTGAAATACAGCAAAGGACTTGTTGGTAGCACCTGAGATTTCTCAGTTTCCCCCATCATTGTATATTGCCATGCTATTTTAATTACAGATCATGACCTATCTGCTATATTTTACATCCAAACAAAATGAAATACTGAAAATCATTAAATAAAGATTTAGGATTTCCCTTGCAGTTTTAATCTAGTCTCTAGACATATGCATTAGAACATATTTCTAGAATATTTAAAGTCACTGTTGTCTTCCTAGGACACCTAGTTTATTTAGCAAATAGGTAGTTATTTGATTATTTTTCCCCCTCTCGGTGCTACACTTACTATTATTCCTAACTCACACTCCGTTCTTTTCTCTTATCCTTTACCACTGGTCAGTCCTGTCTTGACCTCTGCTCTCACTGATTGCTTATTCCATTACCCTCCTTCCACATAAACCATACTGACAGGGACCAGCATTTCCTATCAAATGCAGTCTGTAAAGTGGATATCCCAAGCTGCATTTTGCAGCTTCTTGCAGTTTGTCTTTCCAGTTGCTTCCCAAAGTCTGAGCTTTGTTCCTTCTCCACCTGAGGCAGGATTTTGCTTCACTATACTGCACTAAATAACAAAATTCTGAATTACTTGAGGCTCATTATCATGTTAAAGACTCCTGTTAAGAGGCGAAGTGTGGCAATGCAGCACTGCACTGAACCAACATTATTGCAGGGCTCTTCAGCCAGAGCTGCAGAATAATGGCTGTACAAATGTGTGCAAACCCTGAGGGATTCAGGGAACATAAGTGAATGATAAGTCACGGTCAGATCAGGCCATCCAAAGGTAAAGCATGTTTTCTGTAGCTGGGACGTTTAGAGAAAGTGTGTCCGAGTCCTAAGAACCCTCTAGTAAGTAAGTGTATGTGAACTGATGTGAAGCTTATATTTCAGCCATGTTTGGTATTTTAACTTTCCATTTTTTAACAGGAGCAGCAAAAACAGGTCTAATACCAGACCAGGCCATTGCAACATTTCAAGCTTTTTCTAAGTTATATGTTAACTAAGACATTATGTAACATTAAAGTATTTATTCAGTTTTGATTTCAGAGCCAGATTCTTCACTGCTGATCCAATCTTGGTCTATGTTTAGGAGCTCACATAGTGTTTTCATTAGGAGTTTGTAAAATATCAGATATTCCAATTGATTGCAAATGTACTTCAAGAAGAGAGCTGAACTAACCTTAGCAGCTGTCATTGGTTATCAGAAGAACAAGTTCAATTTCTTTTACTCCCCTCTCCTGGTTGTGCAGTCCTGCTTCCTATCTTGTACTGACTGCGAGGTTCATCTTCTGTAATCCTTTAGCAGGCCAGCCAGGAAAAACATTCCCCTTTTTAGGCTGGACTTTGTATAATGAAATCTTAGATTGATTCAATCAGAAGATTAAACTCCATCTGGAGTTATATGGGCAAATCTATGTGAATGTAGGTATAGTCAGACTATGGTTAAACAAAATGCCATGACTGATTATAGAGCCTGATAGAAAGTATGTTTTGATGGAATCACTTATTTCATTTGCAGAACTGGTTTAAGCAATCCCTTAAAATAATAAATTTTTACAGCTCTGGAAGCAGCAGCCCTCTTTGAGTTCTCCAGATAAGGACTCCCCTAGAAGCTTTGCAGTGTAAGGAACTGCAGGATTCCTTCTTCCCAAATCTTTTGCTTTGAGCTGCAAAGGGAAAGAAAATTGGAGCTTCTGTGATTCATAAAGAGGACTTCATAAACCTTTACCTCAAACAGAGCAGAGGAAAATAGCTTTGTAATTGATTTGCTATTGCCAAGGGAACTTGTTCAAACTCTAGAAAAGAAAAAAAAAAAAACAACACTGAAAGATGAGAAGCTGTGACCTGATCAGCAAAGGGGGAAGGATTTTTATTCAATGTTTTTCAAGGTAGTCTTTGGTTTCATTAGCACCTGTTGAACTGAAAATCCAGACAGACATCTGAGATCTTTTTTTTTAAAGAAAAAGTTAAGTTTTCGTAGATGCTGTAATCTCAACAGTTTGTATTGGGTTGCTATCTGAAGTATAAACAAAGATTATAATTCAATTTCTAATGTAAAAATAACAAAATAAAACCCCATGCATATGCCAAAGCAAGTCTTCTGAAAAACAACCTGTTGGACTTCCTGAATTTTCAAAACCTGCCTACTCTGTTGCATAATACCTTTAACTCCTAGATAAGAATAAGAGAGGACAGGTGTTTATTTCCCAAAGAATATCTCAGTACCTTGTCGTCATGATACACCTGTTAGGGTCAGCAGTATACAGTTCTCTCTGTGCCAGAGAGAACTTTTTTATTGCCTAATAAAACTAGATTGGGCAAGAGAAATTCTTGCAATGCAATATCTATTACATAGGTATTCATAATAGATAACATCTACTGATAGAAAGTATTTGCATAGGCAATGCTCTAATCATATACCATATTCAGTATTAAAAAGCCAATGGACACAAATAACATGATAAGAGGTTTAACGTATCCAGTATTAACTAACTGAATTTGCATTCAAGGTCTATCAAACTTACCTTTGAACCAAGTTTAAAAAGAACAAGTGACAAAAAGAAAGACTAGAAAGTCACCCACTCAGTAGAAAATAATTCTGACTTTGTAAGAAATTCAGTGCAGATCCTCCTGGCCTTCTCCTTTGAAAGGTTTACAGAGGACAGTGATAGATGTTTGTGAGGACTGACAGTAGATTTTGACAAATACCTCTGTTAGAAATGGCAATGATAAGAAAAAACAAAAACAAAACCAAAAAACAAACACATATTCAGCTGTAACCCTACAGTTTTCAGGAAGGAGAGGTGTTTGCCATGGAGATGCAGCAGCAGCTACTCTGCTTGGCCATGCGTCACAGAGATGTGTGGCAGTTCAGTTAATCACAGCATGAGGGAGCAAGGTGGCAGATGAACAAACCAACGATGTTTGGAGTTAATTTCATTTATCTCCTCTGTGGATATCCCCTACTCCAAACATAAAAAGAAGTGGAGTAGGAAAAAGGTTTAATTTGTGTTGAAGGGTTAAGAGACTTTTTTGGCTAGAGGACTGGAATCACTCAAGAATTTTTAAAACAATTTAAAAGCCTGAGGGCAAAGCCACCCTACAGAGAGTCCCTAGCTAACTACACAGTTGTTTCAGTTGCTACAGGGGAAAGTCAGGGCCCCAAGTAGGACCTGCTAGCCCTGAACAACCTCAGCCAGGGCACCCATGAATCCCAGGTCTTCATTTCACCTCAGCCCCAGGCTCTCCATTGTCTTGTCAGAGTGCTGGTCTCCCAGCTAGTCTGGCCCTGATGTCTGGGTGGACCTCAAACCTACACAGTAGCTAGTTTGTCTCTTGGATGTGTCCCTCGTATGTCCATTGTCCACAGTCTCTAGCCCGGTCTGCTGAATGGACTTCTCTAATCCTGTTTCTGGTCTGATCTCCTTTTGCTCCTGCCCGGAGTTCCTGGATGGACCTGGTTCATCACTTGCCTGAAACTGTCATAGTATCCTACTACCAGCAGCTGGCTCATCCTGCTATGACCAGACTCTGTGGAGCCCATGCCTTGCCAGGGATGATCCTGCCTGCTCTGGAGTCACCCTTTACTCCTGGAGCACCTAATCTGAGGGAACATCAGGCCCTTGCTGCTCCCTGACAGAAGAAATGGAGAAACCACACTAATACCTAGTACCTTAAAAATCTTCAGACACTTGCCTTCTTCAGCCATTTGCCTAATCAAGAAATGAGGTTGGAAAGACTTTGCTCCAAGGCTGATTTCAGGGATACTTAGATGTTCCTATCTTCCACATGTCTTTTCTCCTGAAGTCTTAGGGAATTTTGTAACTTCTCTTCCTTCTCCTTTCCTTCCATTCCTCACAGCCCTGTACTTCCTTATCAGACCTCTCTGTATCATTCTCCCTTGTCAAAAAGATCATACTAGTAATTAATTTGATAAGAAAAATAAATCCATATTTGAATATTTAAACATCTGTAGGAAAGGTAGTAGATTATATATCCACCTGCATCTCTATATCCAAGAATACATAGAGAGCCTAAATAGTTTTGCTTGTTACCTTCATTTTGAAGAGAACAAATGCATATTATTCTACACAACTGGTTGTACCAATATTTAATTATTACAACTTAGGGACAGGAAATATATTTTGAGATTTATGATATAGAGTTGTGCAATATTCTGGTTCTGCTCTATTGATTTAGCAAGTGTGGAACACAGCAGATTTGTTAAGGGTTATATTTCCCACACCACAATTTAAATGAAATCTGCACCCTGAAGATGCTGAATGTATGGATGTGTATGTGAGTGAAAACACTTCCTTTGGAGGAAGTACACTTCAGTTTCACTGTAGTCCCAGTTTATAAAATAACTGAAAACAAACAAGATTTGAAATTATGCAAAGTGTCAGCTCTAATCAAGGTGGAGGGATACTTCTGAGTTCAGAACAAATAAAAGACTATGTCACTCAGGGACTGTCAGTTAAATAAGGGACTGTCAGACAAAGAAGATATGTTTAAAAGCTTGAATATATATTAATCTAACATGAAGATGTTTACATAGCAAACATCTCACTGAGGAAGCTTGACAACAGCTCCTAAAGGAGCAACACAATAGTGTGTTATCTGGTTTGATAATGCTACCTAGTCTTTTGTGGAGGATGGCAGCCCTAAACCCAAACCATTATGATCCATGAGAAATCCACCAAGTCAACTGTGTTATCTGGTGTACTAGTGTATATTTTATTTTATGATCAGGTGTTATCAATGAAAAAATAGTAGTGAGTAAAGACTGCAAAAATGGCTCCTCGCCTTTTGGCAGTAGTGGCTGCGATAGCTCCTGGGGGCTATTATGGATTCAGGAATATTGCACTCTCTGGAAGTATTCAAGGCCAAGTTGGATGAGGCTTTGAGCAACCTGGGCTAGTGGAAGGTGTCCCTGCTGATGGAAGTGGGGTTGGGACTAGGTGATCTTTAAGGTCCCTTCCAACCCAAACCATTCTATGATTCTACGAATGTGTAGTTGACTGGCTGTCTACCCTCAACATGACATTGCCTGTCCTACTGCATATTCTGATGCAGTAACATGTTTGAAAGAACATGTTATTGAACTATTCTATTATGTTTAGGCTAATGAAAACTCTTTCCTGGGTACATATTGCATGCAATTCATGGAGCACTTATAATTTACCAGTGTAAAGGCACCAAAAAAACAAATGGGTGGCAATTCAGCCCTCGCTCTGTAGATACTGGCATATGCAGATGCACTGGTGAGAAGTTATTTTCTCCCCTCTAGTAGCAATTGATAATTCTTTTTGAAAAAAAGTGCGACATATTGATACTTCACTCATTTAGTTAGTCTAGGAATAAAATTAAGTAATTCCTGGCTTGATGTGTTAGATAAACATTGGTATTTTTCTTTATGTAATGATAGCCATAGTGCTTTTCAAAACTTATTTGAAGCAAAGAATCATGTTACAGATCAAACACTTCATGAAGAGAAAAAACTGTGAAAAAGATGTCTCAAATTAAAAGGTAGCAATGTTTACAGTACAAAACCAAAAGCAGAAACAAGTGCAAATTTTACCTTTTACTGTCTAAGGACTGAAATATTTTATTTTATTTTATTTTATAAAAAGCATATGTATAAAATACCTCTGTTGAGGAATTTCTACAGGAAAAAATCTTGCAAGTCAGCATATGTTGGAGTCAGTCTGTACTGACACCCCCATGTTTTGTTTTGTTTTACTTGTTGCAATGGGCTTAACATTATTGAGCACTTTTCATGACTTTAAGGAATAGTAGCTTGCGGAAGAAAGGATTATAAAGTGACTACTCTTGATTAGTAAGCTGTTATATTTATTCCACTGATAGTTTACATGGGTTCAATTGGCAGCTGAACAAATCTGAGGAGAAAGTGCACTGAGGACTCCTAAATGCAGAAATCTCGGGATGCTAACTGTATAAATACTGCAGAGTGGTATCAATACATCTTTTTCATCTTTTTGTCCTAGTCTTGTATTCCTCCTCAGGCAGCTGTAATTGCCAGTGTCAGAAACGGGCTATTGTTGTAGACAACACTGTGATCTGACCCAGTCTTCATGTTCTGTACATGTACTACATAAACTTCATGTTCATGTAGTACAGTGGTGCAGAAGTGTCTCAGCTGCAATAGACTTTCAGCTTAGGGTGATAGGAGGGAACTGAAGTGCATCTTAAAAGAATACAACACAATTTTCTTGTTGTGATAGTTCATGACTTAAAAGGAGCAAAGAATAGTAGTTCCAACACCACCCGTAAGACTTGTAGTATTAGAACTGCAACAGAGTTTTTAACTAAGTCACAACTGGAGTCAAGACAGATTGCAGAATATTTCTCCTTCTTATTGTGGCATTCAAATAAAGCTAAAAATAGCAGTGTTAAGTGTATATACCATGAGTGCATATACCATCTCATTTTAATTTAAATGACATGGGACATTCATCTTAAGAATTTTATGCTCTATCTAACAAAACTGACATCCCTAGCAGCTACATAGCAACCCGCATGATGTCAGCTTATTAGGCCAAGGTGTAGGCATCTCTGAGCTTTCAGTTATAGCAAGACACTGGTTTGCAATCCTGTCCTCTTTTCCAGGAAATGTCTTTCCTTCTGCTGATGTACATGGAGAAAACAGTGGGTTTTGTTGGCTATGTACTTTGAAGGGATAGATTTATTTGAAGTAACAAGATTGGCTAGGTTTTCTTGATTTGACATCAAAGTGTTATTCACATTTCAGGTCAAAGCTTCGCTTTCTATTACATCTCTTGTTCAAGATTGCTATTTTGCTTGTTAAGGCCATAATACAGTTTTCGAGAGGCAGCTAGAGAGCTGGCTAACTGATCAAGCACATAAGCCAGGCTTGTATCCCTGCCACAGTGACTGCACATAGGCCATGCTAAGACAAAGTCTGTGCTGAGTTTCTGAAGGAGAAAGCTTTAGCCATAGAGTGACTTAACAAACCACTCCAGATGTGGTGCCTTCCAGATGAAGTGGGCATGCCTTGATACTACTGCCTTGTTCACTGGCATATCTGTTCCGTCTTCCTTCTCCCAAGTCCAGTTTTCAAACTGAACTAAAACCAGGTTTAGTTCTAGAAGAGTCAGAAATGTGGATAGAAAATAAGTGGTGTGGGATGTCTGGGATGCTTCTGTCTTCCCTCCTGGCCTCACTTCCTATAGCACTACAGGCAACAATAAAACTTTGGCTCCAAATAGAAGAAGGAATTCTATCAAAGTTACGATTTCAGGTGAGCTGACCGTAATGGTTGTTTTGTGTGAAATATCCTGATACTACCTGCCAGAGAAAAGGGACAGATTTTTAAGGAACATTTATTATTTGGACAAATTCTGCGAGAACATTTGAACAAAATTTGCAAATTGTTTTGAAAAGCTTTGGAAGTGCTTTAAAAAGAAATTAATTTACGTACAAATTCGTAACAGGAATTTATTACTATCATGGTTTTAATGTATTTTTCTAATGTCTTTATTCACTCTTTTTACATTATTGCAAGTTAAAAGTCATAATAAATTTTTCATTTCCTTAATGTTACTATCATACTTATAGAGGAGAAAATTATAGAGGATGTGGTGAAAACTAAATATAATGATCTTTGAATAGCAATCTGTTAAAGTCAATATTGGATTTATATCAGAAAACCTTGCAACAAACAGCTTTGCTGGTTGAAGTGAGCTTCGTCTCAGTTTAACATGTGATTTGATTGGAGGTTTTATCTTTCTGAAACCAGGGTCTTGAAGTCATTACTCCAAATACATACTGGTATAAGTTATGGGAGGTAATTCCAACATAACAGAGCAGGTAACTCTAGATTGTATCACAGGAGTAATTCCATGTTTACTACAGAAATAGCTTGTGTGAGTCAGTGATTTTTTGGGCAAAGTAAATTTTTAGGTTCAAAAGTAGTGACTATTTACCTCATCAAATTCAGAAGATACGCAGCAAATCTGATACAATTAAGATTAAATCAACGTCTATCTTGGGAATATATTTTTATCTTTCATTGTTTTCTATTTAAATGTTGATGTGAATACATGTCCACAATGTTGCTACACTTTGTTCCGTCGATACAAACAGAGATACAAGTTTGTAGCTACGTTGATACTATTATCCTCAGAGATGGAGAGGATAAACTAGGTTCCAGTGAACCTCTCCGCTCCACGAGACTAACAGCACCAGAAGTTAAAGCAGCCTTAAAGCTGACACCCCTCCACCCCTCCCCCCACCC
>NW_010331390.1:0-55722 GCF_000700745.2 Antrostomus carolinensis
AATGCCTTCACTGATAGCAGAAGGATGAAGCTGAGAGGCCTAAAATATCTTGTGCAAGAAGACAACATGGCTGTAATAGTCTTTTCCATTAATTTCCATGACCTTTATTCTTGGACTGACTGCCACAAGACCACCAGGCAGCTTTCAGAGCATGTGCATTACCTGCCACTGCTGTACCTGTAACCTGGACTAAGAAGGGGCAGCACCATCTCAGATGGACACACAAAAAGCAGCTGACAGACCTCTGCTCTCTCCCTCTGCCTTCTCAAAGCCCTCCAATGTATTATCACTTCCATTACCACTGAAATGAAAACGCACAGGGCTTTCCTGCTTATGGAAAATGAATATATTCTCATCTATGTGAAGCCAAGACAAAATTATTAAGAACTTCATTTTATTACCATGCTGAGAAGGTTTTATTCACTGAGTCTCCTTGCCTCAAGACATACTGCTGCCTCAGAGCAGAACTCCCACACATGCTGGTTTATTACCAAAGCTCACATTTTATAGGCAATTCTTAATCCTCGTGTTATTTTGTTACTCAGACAAATTTATCTAAATCTATCTGTAAATTTTTGCAAATACAGACTGTGCTTTCTGAGGATGAAGAAGTCTGGGAGTAGCTGCATAAGAGAATACAAATATCATGGTTTTCATTTGCGTGCATGTTGCAAGCCAGGAAGCTCATCAGGGCATTTGAAAACTCCCCTTTGCTGCAATCCTGGAGGGAAAGGCTGGTAAAATGAGGCTTACAAACCCCACCCCAGTCTAACTTATGACATGAAGTGCTCTAAGCTTATAAAAAGGGACTCTTGGTCTCTCTTCCCAACTGTCAGTTTTCACTTTTGGAGGTGAAACTCTGCAAATTCTTTATAACTCAATTTTATTATATCTAAAATGATGGAACAATGTGTATCTTTCCCCTGTACATCGACCTCCTCAGAGGTGACAGTAGTGGTTGACTTAGATCTCCCTTTGATGTGGGTATTGACTTCTGGCTGATTTTCTCAGTTTACTACAGCTGAAGATCTGTCCAAATAAGTGTAAAAGTTTTTTCATAATAGTTCTTCCTTCACCAGCAATGCATAATTTAAGTGTGTCCTTCTGTTGTGCCTTAAAAAGGTCAAAAATCCTATGCTTCATTGGTTCAGAAGGATGCAGGAAACAGGGTTTTGAGAAAAGATTTGATTTGTTAGCATGCATTCAAAAACTACCTAGAGTTTCTCTGGGGTCTATCAGAAAGTCTGAAAACTCTGTCAAAGCTTATACAAATATTTTAAGTGGAAGGCTTTCCAACCTAAAGCTAAATAAAATAAAATATGCTGTGGAGAAAAAGAGAACTAAATAATTTTTTTACATGTTTTTTCTATTTGTGTATTTGTAAAATGTTTTCCAGTGGATGCTCAGATCCATTTATTGAAAATTGAAGCAGACCCACATTAGACGTAACATTTTCAAAGAGCCTACGTGATATTCCACCAAACCACAGGGACTTGTGGATCATTAGGTGGAAATAATTGAACTAGATTTCTGAATATTTCATTATGCTGCTCACAGATATATTTATTAATGCCCCACACATCCTGCTACAACATAAAGAAATGGACCTATAGTATCCCATAGTTTATACAGTGTGCACGCTATAGTTCAGTGTGGTAGAGAAGAGGGCAATCAGTAGGACAACCCAAGACATGGGGTACTTACTACTTGCCATGAGCAATGGGAAAGAACCAGCTCCCAAGTCGAGTTCTGATCTCAGTCAATTCAGTGTCAACCTGAAGCAGTTGCTCTGAAATTAATGGATTTGCACCTGCACGGTTGAGAGCAGAATCTAATTCTCAATCTATAATTTAGAGGGGGATCACCCTAGTGCTTTGTTATTTTCTACTTTCTGGATGGCTTTAAAATGCATTCTGAATCTTTAATGTGCATCATTGATTTGTGGAAAGGCATAAACATTAAACTGATTTGCTTTAGATAATTCTGATCACCTGAGGGTTTCTATTCTTTTTATTCCATGGAAAGAATTGAAAAGAAAGGAAAAAGAAAAGGACAGAGTCTCTGGAAAATCAGAGACTTGACTTTAGCCATCACCTAATTATAGTGTTGAACTAAATCATCAGCTTTCCCTTTCAGGCTTGTTCAACATTAAAGTTGTAAAACAGTGGTAGGTAGCAGTTACGGTGAGAATCTGGGTCTGTATTGCAGATACTGTCTTGTAAAGATGTTAAAAAACAGTAAGACATGAGTTTGTGTATAAACTATTAAAAACTGCATAGGAGAATCTCAACACTAAGGGCATGATAGTGCTCTGGGCTCCCACATGCTTTAAGAAGTATTGTGAGGGTTACATGAAAGTAAACTTAATTATAATTAATTTTCACATGTGAGACACAGAGGTTGATCAAATGATGCAGCTTTTAATTTTCCCTTTTTAAATCTCTGTATGCCAATTAATAATGGCAGGTTGCTTTCTCATTTTCAAATTTGGAGTAGCCAAACACATACACAGCAAAAAAGCTGTAAGAGGAGAAGTAGGTCCATTTGGTGCTGCTGAAGGCTTCCCATTGAAAACTCTACAGAGATGTAGCAAGAATAAAAATAGCATGTAATAACTAGTCTGGACTTTTTAGTGGAAAGAAGGGAGAAAGGCCTTATGAGTATTTGCACTTCTAAAGCTGAATTGTGATAAACTAGTAACACACTATGTAACCAACTTTAGTTGGAGTGTGAGAGAGAGGATGCTCTCCCTCCTTCTTCAAGCTCTACTTGCTCGCTCATCCATTTTACTATTGTTTTTAGAGGTGCACCTTAGTCATATAATCTGATTTCGAGCAATCACTGTCTATGAATGCCACAAAGTAAGGTTCTCCTCATGTGGATTCATACATTTCTGTTAGGAAAACTGACATGGCAAAAACATGGAATCAGGTTGTTCCTAATCACTAGATCATCCTTAACTCTTTTATTTACTGCATGGTGTTCAATGACAGCAACAGAGAGATTGTCCTTTAGATGAAGTCTCCCATCCACTTAAACACACAGATGAAGAACCAAGGAGCCCTGGAGTGGGGATGTGCTGGGTGGTCTTACAGGAAAACATCAGCTAACTTTGGAAAGTTGCAGATGGCTTTAAGATTGAAAACCCCTGGAGTGGGTCTGTCCCACTTCCAAAACGAATGTCAGTGTTAGCTCTTATAACTGCTGATGTTCTCAAATGCCACTCTAACATCCCACCTACATGAACCTGCTGCCTGTACTTATTGGAGCCTTGATGAGTGCTGGACCACCACTAGTGGCTGGGTACAACCTCACAGCTGGGTGTATCAGCTCCCAGCAGTGAAGAACTAGGGGGAAAAAGGCTTTTTATTGACAGAAAATAATAAACATAGGGAAGGAGTCCTGTGTAAAGAAGCAGGATTCTGGATGCAGCTCTGTAAGTGAGCAGATCAGAAGAGCAAACAAGCTTTAGCATTGCCAATGAGTCACTCCCACTCTGTAAAGGACAGTGATTTTGTGGAGCTGTGATTTCACAGCTACTCTACAGAAGACAAAATCTGCATTAGGCTAAATTTATTTTCTTCCAAACTTCAGGAAAGAAGAGTGTGCTACAATAAAAGCTCAGTCTGGAGGGGAGATGAGAGTTCCAATCTGAATTCTGTGAAATTCTTTTTTCTTTCTTTTTTTGTGAGCCATTTATTTTCTCTCTCTGTATCTCAGTATCTGAGGTACATCCTTCTGAGACAGCTATACCCTTGGTACAGCTGAAGTTTGATGCATTAATGTTTGAAGAAATATTTAAATAGATGTGAAAGATAGACCTGCGTTTAAACTAAGACATATACACATCACTACTGCACTGATTACTATCTGTATATACACACTTTAATAACACCATTGTGTTTAGTGGGGCTATTCTGGATTTTCACTGTCATAAGTAAGATTGAAATTCCATCTTGATTAAGAAATGACTGTAAGTATGAAAGGGTTGGGCAGTCTAATTCTGGTTCACTTAGTATAGGGGTATAAAGCTATGCCTGTAGATTAATATCACTTTCAAAGGAAACCTTTCAAATGCATGAAGCTGGGAGATTCAAACTTCCTTTTGTAGTCATAGGAAAGTGTATGAAGTCATTCTCTTTGAAGTTTATTAGGAACACAGGACAGTAACAGGAAATGTACATAAGATGCCTACAGAAATGTTGCTGCTCTTATGTGACCTGTAGAACTTAGGTTAAGCCTTACAGCAGAAAGTAATAAATCCAACTTTCTTCAACTCAAGTTTCTACTTCTTTAGAAAGCTACCTTAGCTTATTTTTCCTCACAAGAAAAGTTTTAAAGTTTAGATTTTTTTGTTTGTTTCTGCTTCCCTTACTGACATTGAAGGAAATTTGAGAAGAAATCATGGCAAGTTCAAGAGAGTAAGTATTGCTCTCTGGGCTGGAGAACCATGCCTTCTTTAGAATTGCTAGCAACAAGCCAGCAAATCCAGAAGCCAGAGAAAGGGCAATAATTTTAAAATTTCTAAGTAGTTCTGACTATTCCTGGTAATCAGCATTGCTCTCAATCAACTGAGGATAAAGAAGAGAGTGACAGATCAAGCTACCTATTTCCATAGGATTTCAGGCTCCTCTCAGGATGGAAATGACCTGCAAGTAAAGTAAGGATGTAATATTTCAAATGTTAGAGCAAGCAGTGAGTAGGGCTTTTTAAAGTGCTGATATCATCACCAGGAGGTCCAGATGAGAAAGGAAAGGGAACAAAATGACTGTACAAAAATTTCCTTGGTAATGCTAAACAAATAATTATTAACTTTGATGCGAAGGGACTCCTAAAACATGCACAGATAAAAATTAAATATTTGAAATGCACTGTGTTATTCAGTGTTTACACTAAGATCTACCGGGAGAACAATTAATTTCGTAGGTGCTAGAATTACAGAAATCAGGAATGGAAATGGAGTAGAAGATGTCCCTGCATTGATCAGGATCATACACTCATGTACCTTTTTAAATGCTGTTTAGTTTCATTCGAGCAAAGTGGATTTCCACATTACATTCATTTCCATACACCTCAGAAACAAAATAATTTACATTTAAAAGCATGTTGCAATGACAGAAAGAAAGAAACAAACTTGAAATTTTAATAGAAAATGGCTCCAGGGTCTAGCATATTTAGGTAAAATGGTTACATTAGAGAAGTTAGTAAGGTAGTGCTTTCTTCTGTTCAGCTTTTGTAATGGAAAGTACATTTTAAGGCAGAAAAGAAGGAAGACATTAAAAAAATAATAATAAAAAAGCACAGAGAGAAATAAAAAGCCAAATAGTCATTAAAAAAAGAATCTATAACTGAGCTGGCAAAGCTACATGCCAAGTTTCAGCTAAGGACATTGAATTTCAGCTGACAGGTTACTCTAATTTACTGCTTTGTTTTGGACATCAGGTTAAAACTCTTGAAAGGAAAGCTGGACCAACACAGCTATGTCCTGAGTTTTCCAAGCATGGTGAGCTCAGCTTGGAGAAGGAACTGAGTATTTGACCTTACTGTGCAGAACTTGGGTTCTCAATTTTCTTTCTTTCTTCTTATTTTTTAAAAGGGTTATTAAATCATGTATCTTATCAAGAGAATGTGTTTTCAGGGCAAGGATTTAAAAGCTCAAGAAGGACTTCAGACAACACTGAAATAAGGACTTGTGCTTAAGGGTGAAATTCAGACTGCTTACTCAGGTGGTGTGTAAGTCTAGTCTTGGAAAGCAATCAGATTACTTGCACTCCACCAGTGCCCAGTGCCAGAAGAACCTAACCACCATCTTCATATTTGACTGCTGAAATCTCTGCACATCGGTTTAGGCACCCACATGTATTTGGAAGGGCCATGGTGCTGAGGTGTTACTGCTTCCCTTCACCCAATACAAGGCTCTGTCTTCTGTAGTCATTAAAAAGTCCTAACAACAGAGGTACTATCTCCAGATAACAGCTTTCACTTTACCTATATTTTCCATGTGATGGTATGGCAGGGAGCAGTACATTTTAAGTTGTTATATATGTCACATTCCTGTATGATGTGCCATAGGATTGTGTTTCCTTATGATAAAAGTGCTGTAGTTATATGTTGTATATTTGTATAGACCTTAAGTGACCTCTCAGGTGAAGGGTGCTATGTAAACTTAAGTACATGTTAAGAGTGGCAAGCTCAGTTCCATAAAGCCTTGTCTCAGTTAGTTGTGATGGAAGTTGAGCTTGAAAGTTTAAGCTTTCCACTTAAACTTGAGAAGAAACTTCTTTACAGTGAGGGTGACAGAGCCCTGGGACAGGCTGCCCAGGGAGGTTGTGGAGGCTCCTTCTCCGGATCTCCTTCTCTGGAGACATTCAAAACCCACCTGGACGTCTTCCTGTGTGATCTCATTTAGGTTCCTGCTCCGGCAGGGGGATTGGACTAGATGATCTTTCGAGGTCCCTTCCAATCCCTGACATTCTGTGATTATGTGATTCTGTGAAAGTTTAGCTCACATTTTCAATTATTAGGGTCACACCTCACTTTCCAGACCCTAACAGTAGAACAGACACAAGGACAAAAATTTCCTATCTCACTTTGCAGTAGATTAGAAAAAAATTGAAAATTTTTCCCCATTGTGTAGTGTGTCTCAACTGAAAATAAGAAGTCCAGGTTGTTTCCTCTCTGCTGCTCATTCCCTGTCATAGTAGCAAAGATTTTCAGCTTCAGATAGCGTGCCCAACCCATAATGAGCTGCAGAACCTTGCAGCTCCCAATGACTTAGTCTTTGCAACTGGTGTGCATCTAGCACTGGTTTGTCATTGCATCCTAGGTCCAACTTCAAGAGCAGACCACAAAAGCAAATGAAGTTCCTCATCCAATTATATTTTTCATGGGCACATGTACTGTTTTTTAAATGACAAACAAAAAAACCCAGATGAAATGTTTTGGAATGCTGCAGCATGACTGAAGTTCTCAGCCCCAAGGATGTCTAGTAAGCAAATAGAAAGTGGTGCTGCAGATGATGACTTAGATGAGCTGGCAGAACAGCCTAAGGCCTGTACACTCTGTTTCCTAGCCACATTTTTAAATCATTCTAATTACCAATGTAGTCTAGAAAGTCTGCTCTGTCTTTCGCCCTCCCAACATAAATAAAGTCATGAACGTGTTGGCTGGATTTAATTTGCGTATCTTTGCTCTCCACACATTCTTTCTGGTTTGGGATAGAGAGGTATATTCCCCTCATCCACAGAACAGGCTCAGTCCTGGCAGTGGCTATTCAAGATTAACCACATCTGGGGATGAAATGTACTGCATAAAAATGGCTGTTTTTCTCTCATCAGCACTGTGGTTCAGCTTAGTTCTGGAAGGACCTGCTTAAAGGCACTTCTCTTTCCCACTTTTCCCATTATTCCACCTTTCTGCAATCACTCTGATGCCAGTTAGCTATGACAATATATCCTTGGAGGGCAAATGCATGACCAATGAGAGTAGACTGACATCACCAATAATAGATATTAAATAGGTATGAGGTGGGCAATGCTTGTTGGCTTCCTACTTGGAAGTCTTCTGGACAACAAAACTTCTGATTTCTCACATGAATGAGCAGAGTTTTGGTAGATGTAAACAAACTGAAAATGTTATCTATGTGAATGAAATCTGCAATATTACAGGTCCCTTCCACCTTGAGATGTTATATGATTCTATGATTCTAATATTCTATGAGTGCTTCTGTCCTCCTTAAAACCACACAATCAGAAGTCTTAGTTTTACTCTTCATGGATATTGTTGCATATCTGCTGCATGGTCTTCTGTAAACTTTGCTCATGGTCTTTCTCTCAGAATTTCAAAACAACTTTACAGGGAGCTAAGGTCTAAGGATTTGCAAATGCGGTGATTTAATCACCTCCAGAACCACATGCCCAGGTATATATTTTCTGATAGTTTCAAAGTAAGTCGCTCATAGCTAGATGATTCATTCACTTTCTTGGCTGATGTATAATTTTAGCAGTGTTACTTGTTGAAGAGGAAAAGCAGCAAAGGTCAAGCTTTAGCTGGAAGGCAATACACAGGTTTGAGACATTTGTCATTGTTAGAGGAAGTAATGTCAAAAAAGACAAGGAAGTGAAAACCATTTTTGGATTCCAAGGTTGTGGAAGTGTTTGTTACGTACTTGCCTTGTGCAAGGTTCTTAAAAGTGGCATTCTTCTAGCACTACTTTTTTTTTTATTCTGTGAAAAACAGTCAAGTTGCTAAAAATTTCTCAGTGAGTTTGTCTAGAATTTGCAATTCACCAAAGTCACCATTCAGGTGACTTTGCTTCTGTTATTGCTGCCACCTTGAAGCTGTGGTCTTCTAGTCCACAGCAATTGCAAAGCAATCTAAGTTACTGTGGCCTTAGCAGTGTGGGCTCACTCAAAAAACCCTGCTGGTGACACAGGCCATAAAGGTCCAACTGATCTTCTTAAGTTGCTGTAACTTGACTTGGAATGTAAGAATTTTTTTTTTTATTTTTGTTTTAAATATCCTGATGTGCCAAGGGCTCCCAGCTAAAGCTTGATCCATGTGGCACTGAGTCAGTGACGTTCTCACCATGCATGAAACCTCCCACTGTCACCACCACCACCACTTCAGTGAGATAAAGGTGTGACAGCAAGACCCTCATTTGGGGTGGTGATTTCCAGCAGTCCTTGGCAGTTTGGTGCTCACTGGAAGATATTTCATTACTGTCGATGCACTTTAGTTCAAGTCTGAGCTCTCCAAGAATCCTCCACAAACTGCTGACCTATGGATGTGAAAAACTGCAGCCTTATCCATTCTGGAAAATGTAGTCCTGGCAGATTTAAGAAAATCACTGATAATAAATCTTCTAATATTTCTTTTGTATATAAGCTGGTATCTCCATTTCCCATTTTTCCTGATACATTTTATTCTGTGATGTATATCCCACCCAGAGCAAAGCTTTTTAATTATAGGAGAAGACCTAATGATGCACAGCTGTTACAAATGGTGTGTAGTTAAATTAAACATATTAAAAATGTGTTCTACACTTAAAAAAGAGATGAGTGATTTTTGTTGTCTCAGTTTATAGATACCAGAAGAAAACCAGCCTGCTGTTCAGAAAGCATTGAACAGTCATCCTTTGAAAATTAGATCCATTTGAGGGAACATTAAGTTGGGAGTTCCAGAACTGAGTGCTTAAGTGCTTAAGCCACTTAAAAATATTTAGAACAGAGAGGTCACCTGAGAATCTGGGAACACTAGAGTGCTCCCAGGATTTGCAAAGATGAAAGACTTTATGGTAGACTGGCACTGCATTGCAGATTCCTCCTTGATACATAATTTAATTTTGAACTTAAAGCTGCTTAGGTTATTTGATTTTTTTATTGTGTTTATTATAGCATGTGTTTTGTGAAAGTGTTCATAGATTTTAAAATCAAAGGAAAAGAGGGATTCCAGGACATTAAAGATGAGATTGTGTTAACCCCTCAGATTTAGGATGACAGAGCATTGTACAGTGGACAATATCTTGCTTACAGGATGGAGAATGTGTACTACCAAGCTGGCATGCATAAAAAATTTGACAATAGATATTAACCACCTGGCCATACCACTGAAAGAATCTGTTTTAAGAAGCTGTGTAAATAAACTTTGATAGTTTGCATAATAATATGTCCTTATCATCTCTGAAGCTGATGAGTTCAAACAGCAGGACACAGGAGATTAGCAACATGAGCCTTTCTTTGGAAGTGAGATTCAAATCCATTTGTACTTTAAACAGACTGGAACATTTTTTGCCATCATGAGAAACTCTCATAGATTCAGTATAGATTTTTTTTTCTTTGCATTTTTACATATTTATTTTGTATGGTGAATAGTACCTACAGGCTTAATTCAAGGCTTTTAACTCCTTTTTCACACTGCAGAAGGTTTTCATTAAGAACACAGAAAATACAATACAACCTTTCAAATACCAGGCTAAGAAAAAAACAATCTAGGAAATGCTTTTTATGGCAGGGCTATTTAAATATAATCACATATCTGTCATCACACAAGCCTGCTTATAACAGGTTGTCGGTTCTCCTGGAGAGGGGGGGGATCTGCAGTCAAAGGTTTTAAATAGGCAAGAGCGTAGGATTTTTTAAAAGTCTATAATGGGCATCTAAGAAAGAATCTGTAATTTTAATAATTTATTTATATTAAAGTAACACTTGGCAATCCCAAGTCAAGGCTAGAGCCTCACTGTGCTAGGCACATGAGAAAATTAGTGTGTGCTTATGCAGCTATGTGTTTATTTATGGGCAGACCTCTGTGCCAGTGCATAAGCTCTTTGCCATCAGCAGTGATGTGCCTGGACAATGAAGCATGTACCTAATTCTGAAAAACTGAGGGCCAGCAAGTAGACTCTACAAAGATCATGGTCTTCCACAACAACTCTTTTGTAGCATTTGTCTTCTAGGGTATTTGGTCACAGAGACTATGTCTATACTAGCAAATCAAAGCTGTGTAGGATCTTTCCTTGGCACTGAGAGGACCTGGCATGGAAGAGCACAGATGCTACTAGACTCTCTGCTCGTAAGCTGCCTGGCCCTGTCAACAGCTCAACCATACCTTGGACATTTTGAGAGCGGTGGTAGTTGTAGGCATCAGGCATGCCAAAGACTACAACAACTTGCTCTTGCCCACTGTGCTGATCTGCAATGTCTCAATTCATTCCTTCTGCATTCAATGTCCAGCTCCTGCTTCTTGGTTTATTCTCAGATTGTTGGTTCTTCTGGGCAGGCAGCTCCTGCTATGCACAGTCCTTTGCTTGCCATGGCTGGGCACCTGGCTGCTGGTACAGCACCCCTATGTCTGCCACATACAGTTCATCAGGACCTGCAATTGTGTCCCTGGGGAGATGATGACACTTAAAAATGAGTTTTCTTTCTGAGTAGGAAAAATAATGTGAAAACTATTTCATCCTGATTTAGAAGTGATTTCACAAGTCAAAACTGAGAACATCCCCCCAAAAAACAAAATATATTTTCGACTGAAGTTAAACACCTAGCTACTTGGGGAGCAGGGGAAAGATAAAGTATTCTAGAAAGCTGGCTTGAATACCTTGTTTACATTCTTCTAACTGAAAAAAATTGAAATGCCATTAAAATTGTCAGTTTAGCACAGAAATTTGTAATTTGATGAAACAATAAGCAGAAAAGCTTGCCAAAAATATTAGTAAGCCAGTGCCAACAAGAACAGTACTTAATTATGGTTTAGGTGATTAGGAAACTGATGCATAATACCAGAGAACTGGGTACTCTCAGCTCCCGCTGCCATAACAGACAAGACCCGACTTGGGCTCTGTTGTGTTTTAGGACAGTTTTAGTTATGCAGCCTTACATTCTCGATTAAAATTTTAATTGCATTAGCTATAGGGTTTTTTAATCTTAAAAGATATATGTGTGACCCTCTTAGGACAGTAAAATAAATAAACCAAAGTTAGGGAATCTGGAAAAAAAAATTAAGTTCCTAAGAGAATATCTTAAATTTTTTGCTGAATTTTATTGGTCTTAGATGCTTATTTCCCAATGTTAACGTCATGTACTAAGTGCTTTACACTTCAAGTCCCCCCATTTCACAGTAAAAGGGAAAACAGCATGTTGTTCCTTCCAATATTTTCCTTAGATCCTGTATTATCTTAAAAAGAAAATCAACTAGGGGAAGGTGTGAAAGAGTTAAAAAGGCAGCTTTTAGTGAAAAGCTAAGCTCAGGATCCCACGCATGCTGGAATGAGGCTTTGCAAGTTTGTTCTAATAAAACATGAGAAAATAAGGTTAGAATATCAGACAGGAATTCTTCAGGATTAAAGGTAAAAATAAACCAGGCCAGGCCAGAAGATTTATGTACGATTTCAAAGTTCCCCAAGAAAAGCCTTCCTGACCATCTATCTGTCTGGGTATTTACACTGCACCTGGAGGACTCCGGGACTCCTCACTGACACCAAGATCTCACACAACTCTATCTCGGGACAAGGCTTTCCACCTTTTGTTGACTAGGAGACATTGATCCTGGCAGACTGCTGGCCTCAGTTATAAAAGCCTTGAATTACCTCTTGCCTGGACCGTAGCCGTGCAATATGGAAGATGAAATCATCACAGTTTCGTGAACTCATGGCAGGGGGGTTGGAACTGGATGATCTTTGAGGTCCCTTCCAACCCAAACCATTCTGTGATTCTATGATTCTAACTACAGCAAAGTCATGGCGCAGCAGTATGTCCCAACAGCAAACGAGATCATTACACATATTCCTTCTCTACTGAGACAGGCTTCCCATGGAAGAGTGCCATCCAACCAGCATTAAGAGGACTTAGACCACTGCCTTTCCTCAGAAGAAATGACTTATTGTCCAAACAGCCAAAAGCCTCCCCCTGGTAGAGGGAGATGACAGCTTCTTAGAAGGCTCCGTTCCAACTTTTGCCACTCTGCAGGAGCAATGGTAGTATGTGTCCCCCAAAGGATATGGGAATGATGGGAAGCAGCTTCTGATGCTGAGTGTGGAGAAGTAAGAAGAGAACAGCTTATAAAGAATAGACCTGTGCCTGAGGAGATTGAATCTGTCTACTCAAAATATCAAGTAAAATCCACAAAATCATTCGTGGTCATCCAGATGCTCAGTGCCAAACATAAAAAAAGACAGGTAGGTGTTAAGAAAGAACATTGATCAGTCACTCAGGTCTCCATATAAGATTAACAACCAGCAGTTCAGGAGACATCCTTGTGGCTTATCCAAAGCCATGGAGTAGATTTCTATGGGAATTAAACACAGCCACAAACCTCACTTCCTACAGACACTCCAAACAAGTCCTTTGCAACAGCCCACAATGGGAAGACCCATCCCTTCACTCACGTGTGTAGGATCTGTTGTATTTTGGTGGAAGACAGAGGTACCACAGAGCAGGATCAAACCCTATGTTCTATGCTCTTCTGTTTTTTTATCTGTTCCAATCAATGGTCTCTTTATCCAACAGAACAAACTAAAAAAGCCAATAAATATTGTGAAGACAGATGCATCTCTAGCCAACTTCAACAGTTTTTCAGCATGTGATCAAACATCCCTATAAAAAGCATGATAAAATCTTTGGAGTCTTTAGGACTTGAACCTGGAGAGACGTCCAGCTCAGCTGAACTCCACGTGCCCTTCTGGAATTCCCAGACTAAGGACATAATCCCCCTGGTTCAGGAAGGTTTTTAACTTATTTGCTTGTACATGGCTGAAACTTCAGTGGGACAAGCAATAGGAGAGTCATCTACAAACAGATAGGCAAGAGCAAGACACCGGAACAATGAAAGCAGAACTTCAAATTTTGTAGATTTTATTTTATTTTATTTTTTCTGGCTTCTGAATCTATTTTAAAAGCTGTTTTGCTAAGATTAAGCACTGCTAGGGAAATAAACCTGTCATAACAACTGTTAGTATCATTTATATTACCACAGCATCTAGAAGTTCTACTCAGGAAATAACTCCATGGCACTAGGTACTGTGTAAACGCTTAGGGAGAAGAAAGTCCCCTATCCACTGAGACCTTACAACCGATGTACAACACCAGGCAACAAACAATACAGCCAACAGACGGAGTCTGACAGACAACAATGAGATATTGTTGGTTTAAAAGTGAGTGATCTTAGTCCAGGAGAGCCTAAATGTTGACGGTATTTCAGTGATGTAAGAAAAGCTTTGCCAGCGTTGATGAGGAAATCCTTTGAAAATTAAGGGAAGCCTCAGAGGTACTTTTTGCAATGATTGCAAGATTAATAGTGGATAATGGTGCAGAAAGATGAAAAAAAAAAATCAGAGGCAGGAGATTGTGTCTTGCAAATTAATAAAACTTCACAGATAGGATGTGAGTAGGCTGTGAATGGCATATTGCAACATGCGGAGGTGCAGCATATGCTTGATACTAGCAAGTTGGGAGAGATGGCAGTTGGATTCAAGAGAGTAATGTGTCAGTCATCAGCCTCCGGGCTACAAAGCCAGCACTTGACAGTCTTAGCTTGGTCAGGTAAGAGCAGGACCAGATTCTGTTAACTAACACAGCATGTTGTAGTAATTGAGACATGAGGTAGAAAAACTAGAACAAATGATCAGACTAGAGAGTAAGAAGACAAAAGATGGAAAAAACACCTGAAAAAATTCAGATACTGTCCAAATGCAAGGACTCAGTGAGATGCTGAAATCTGAACAAATGCTGAAGGTCTAAGGCTTGCCTGTAATCAGCAGGACTGCCTGATAAAGGAAAGGAGTAACATAAAGGAGTAACTTCACATGGTTTATATCATAGAATCATAGAATGGTTTGGGTTGGAAGGGACCTAAAGATCATCCAGTTCCAACCCCCCTGCCATCAGCAGGGACACCTTCCACTAGACCAGGTTGCTCAAAGCCCCATCCAGCCTGGCCTTCAACACTTCCAGGGAGGGGGCATCCACGGCTTCTCTGGGCAACTTGTTCCAGTGTCTGAAGGAATAGTGAAGAGAAGATTAGGAGTTTTCAGCTATATTAAATTTTATGAAATCAAAGGAAGATAAAAGATGAGACTTAAGTTTGATAGAAGAGAGACCATTCTGGAGGAGAGAGGTAGGACTCTGACTCCTCAGCACAGGTAGCTGCTGAACTTTATACCATCCAGAGACAAAGTGTGCAATGGGAAGAGAGAAGGAAGAGAGGTAGTCCAAGGGAATTCCCATCAAAAGCTGGAGATGGGGAAGACAATGACTGTTCAGCCAAGGACATTATGAAAGAGCAGTTTCCAAAGTATGCAGAGAACTGGAATAAAGGGAAGTACAGAAGCAAAGAAAGTTAAAATTTCAAAACTAAAAGACTGGCTGTATATGTTGAAGGCAATTGGCAGGGCAAGAAGATTGAAGAGATTTGGCTAGCAATAGATCATCAGAAACCTTGCTGAGAGCAATTTCAGTGGTCAGCATGGGGACAGCCAAATTAGTGGGATGTAATACAGAAGTGATATAGAGGAAGCAGGAGCACTTGCTAGTGGCACATTTCATGAGTGTAAAAAGAAAAGGGAAAGGGGTGTGCAGGTTGGGAATATTTTTTTCTAATATCAGAGAAACTAAATTTCTTCTGTGAGTGAAAAGAGCTACAAGCGGGTAGTCAATGGACTGCATGTTTTGGGAGAACTAATTAGAGAGGTGAAGGTAGAGTGAAAAGGATCAAGTGATAGTCATTAAGAAGAAACTCAACAGAGGTTAATGAGAGAAGTGCAGCAATGTAGGGATAAATGCGTCTATTTGCTGCCTGGGAGAAATGTATAAACTCCACTATCATAGAATCATAGAATCATAGAATCATAGAATGGTTTGGGTTGGAAGGGACCTTAAAGATCATCCAGTTCCAACCCCCCTGCCAGCAGCAGGGACACCTTCCACTAGACCAGGTTGCTCAAAGCCTCATCCAACCTGGCCTTAAACACTTCCAGGGAGGAGCAGCCACAGCTTCTCTGGGCAACCTGTTCCAGTGTCTGACCACCCTCACAGTGAAGAACTTCCTAATATCTAATCTAAACCTGCCCTCTTTCAGCTTAAACCCATTACCCCTTGTTTTGTCATTAACTGCCCTTATGAAAAATTCCTCCCCAGCTTTCTTGTAGCCCCTTCAGGTACTGGGAGGCCACTAGAAGGTCTCCCCGGAGCCTTCTCTTCTCCAGGCTGAACAGCCCCAACTCTTTCAGCCTGTCCAGTTAGAAGCAGGAAAATTTATTCCACCTAAGCGTTCAGCCTTCACATGGTTTATATCATAGGGTCAAAGGTACTACTGAAACTGAATTCTTCCCAAACTGAGGGGAATTCAGTAGACTTTAATGCCGAGATGTCCTATTGAAGTGCCGCGCTGGAACATAATCCTAGTGGATTTTCCTCACTAATTTCCTTGTCTGACAAAAAATTGGATAGGTTGTACAATTACTCACAATAGTCCCCAGAACTGTTAATCTGACAGGTCAGAATTGCTTCAGAATAACTCGATCACTTTTTCTGAAAATTTCTTTCACTGACTGTAAGCATTTCTCAGTTTAAAATATACAAGTTTTCTAGGCTAACAACATAAACTCGTTGGGATTTTCTGCAAATAGCAAACTAGCTCTTTCCTGGGATGACTTTAATAATGAATATGAATTTCCTTCAAGACTGCAAGAAGCTTCAACACAGACTAAATCCAAAAGAATCCTGATAATTTTTTTTGCTTGCTGCTGTACAAGGTACTCCACCAGCTTTCTGCATGTTAGGAGAAGGTGGAAAACAATCACTCTGACAGGTTCAGCTGAGCTAGACTGTTCTTGGAAAACAGATGCATGCCTGCTGTCAGATATCTATAACAGTGTAGTCACTCCTACTGCCAAGACCAAAACTGTGATATGAAGAGTCCCAGAGGGCAACACAGTGATGAGGCTACCACAAGATGTGAAAGCAGGAGAGACTCTGAACCGAGAGTGTAAGAAAAATACATAACCATGTGAAAGGAGATATACTTACATAGACCAGAAGCAGGTCACAAAGTCACTAAGAATCTCCATCCACTACCATTTAAAAATATATATTTTTTTAAATCACCAAGCTCACTGTATTTTAGAAAAAAAGATCACACAGAATCACAGGATGTCAGGGATTGGAAGGGACCTCAAAAGATCATCTAGTCCAATCCCCCTGCCAGAGCAGGAACCTAAATGAGATACACTTCTGTATAAAATACAGCATTCATCCTACTTCACTTCTCTTGGTAAAGTTCTCTATTTTTCCTATATTTTTGTGTATTTCCATGTAGCTGAAGCCTACTGGAAAGAGAATTGTTCTGTTCAGCATTCTCAAGTAAATAAAAAATTTTAATCCCCTGCTAGTTTAAATTCATAACTAATCCTGTTACGATTCAGTAAATGTTTCATTTTACAGTTGCCAGAGAATTTGTGAGGCAAATTTTGTCCCTCTTTATGAGGGACTCAATTTCCGAGCATCTCAGTACATCCTCTGCACTTTCCTCGTACAGTCCAAGCTCTGCCACACACACCTCCTTCGATTCGAGTCTGCGATAACAACAGCACTTACAGCACTTCCACTGCTGAGAGCACGGCAGAAAAGCTAATTAAATCTGTCTTCTTCACTCAACTGCATACAGGAGAGAAAAATTTAAATCACAGGTTTCTCAGTGCCCCCCGGCAAATTTCCCTTGGATTTAACTGCCATTTAGGCATCGATGCTCCTACGCACTGTTTGGTGCATTTCAATTCTACATTCTCTCCTCTGACTGCATTTGCTGAATGTATTAATATTCTGAAAAACAGTTACTTCTCTCATTCTTAGTGATCTCTGTATTTTAGTACCAGCCTCAGATAACGTGGAAAACATCACAGCTTTAGTTGAGTCATGAGTGTGTCAGTGCGCATGAGGAGAGGGAGGGGAGGCGCAGAGGCCTTGATGTGACGACTGCTTACGCTGGCTGCTGACCATGGAACTGCTGACTCTGCTTTGCTTTGCCTAAAACACATCACACTGACGTGCCATCATCTCAGATGCAAGGTTCAGACCTCTGCCAGGGATGTGCTGTGCTTTCCCAAGCTCTGCTGTATCGAGAAGGTATTAAACCTGATGTGCTGCCTTCTTGTTGGCAAAGAAAAACGTGTGTTAGAAGAACTTTTCAGTTCTCAAGGACAATAACTATGATAGCTTCAAAGATCAAAAATAACATTACAGTTCTACAGTGGATGGAATTCACAGGTCAATGTACAGCACGGGTAAATTTGACAAAATATGTGGTTTTACTGAAGCAACCTCTTTATTAATATCTAACTACTCCTTAATTTTGCAGCTTTGCTCAATAAATATACTCACTATTTACAGCCTGTTGTTAGGAGCTGTGAGCACTGGTAAGCCCACATACTCTTCTTGTTTAAGGGAATGCCTGAGAGAGGAAAATAGGGAGAGATTTTAACCAAGGGTTACAACTTGCAAATGCTTTTCCAAAAAATGAAAGAAATAGCATGTGCTGCTCTAGCGATACTTTATAAAGCTACTATTTTACCCTGGAAGGCTTAAATCCTCACCTCTGCTTTGGTTTCTGTGCTTAAAGAAGAGGGCAAAGGAGAACAAACTGGCTCTAGAAAGCCCAGTTACAAGAAGGGTACAATTTACTATATCCAGCAGCACATAAAATAGCCACCAGGTATTGATTTCAGTTTCTGGTGGGACTGTGTGCGTGAAATACCAGAGTGACAGGCAGAAAAGATAAAATTCAGATGAGGCAGCAGGGTCATGATTTTGAACAGCCACAGGAAGCTACTTCAGATGGGAAGGACAGGGCAGGGAGAGAAGCTGTTTAAAGCCCCATCTACCCAATCTCCGGATAAGTTCCTCTTGGCAGGAGATTGCAGAATCCCTTGCAATAACAAGAAAATACCTTGGCCCCATTAGTGAATTTCAAACGAAAGGCTCCTTTCCTTTGCTTTTAGAAACAACCTAATTAATTGTTTCCTAGAGCAGCGACTTTGCAACCCCAGAAGTCTCTAGCAGGCAGAGCCTTCCTGGCTTCAGGCAAAATGCACGAGTCCAGCTCAGGCACACAAATGCCCTTACAGGCATCTATAGGTATAGACATGTATAAAATTGTACACAGAATGTACAAGTCTGTGTACATACAGACTTATTGTTTCAAAAATACTTGATAAAAATTGGAAGTGAAGGTTTCATTTCAGGTGTAGGGGTGAAAGTAAGTAAAATTTCAGCTTTATGATTTGAGGCAAATGCTCACTAAGATGGTGAGAGATGATGCGACCCTGCCTAAGCTAGCTGAGCTAGGCTTGGCAGAACCTTTAGTTGCACTTTGTAACAAAAAAGAAATTGTAAATAAATGTTTATATGTTTGTCAAATTCAGACTTATTGCACCAGGCTACATTGAATATATTTAATCTGGATGGAAACCAAAGAAAGTTAGCTGAGTTTTATAAGTAGCACATATAAATGTTTAAATATTCGAGTGGATGAATAGTCATGAGGAATAATTTTAGCAAGAGGGAAAAGAAAAAAAATTAACATAGTTACACTACTGCTGGGTCTCACCAATAGTAAATATGCCAGAATTTCTGGCATACAATGCTTTCATTAATGATAAATCATTGTGTCAACAAAAAGATGAAGAGCAGCATAAATAAGGGATTATCTTTGTAGTTATGTTAGTATCAGTACTCAGTTGTATTGAACATGAGAAGCCTGTATTAGTACTCTGTGTCCATATGTCCTTAGCCAAAGCTGCAAAACTGTTATCCAAGTAAAACAATTATAAGAAAACAATTCTATTTTTTTAGACACTGCTGTTAAAATAGGGTTCAACCATAATTATTAAACGGCCACCCACACGCTGCAAACTGTGGCACAGGTTAGCCACAGTAACATGGCTATCAAGCCCTGCTTCAAAGCGGAGCTCAATGCAGTGAGATCTGTTCCAGTAGCTAAACTTGCTGTGGGATCTCTGCAATAAACTCAAGGCTACAAAACAGTCAGCCTATGACTCATGCAGTACACCATTTCTCATCTCTTATGTGCTGAAATGGAATAAAATCAGATCTCGTGTTTCCAGACAACTGCATAACACTGAAACTGGGGAGTCCTCATGACCACACGCTGTTTTACCAACCCTTGGGTCACTGAGTGGCTGCTGACATTCACAACTGCAGACCCTGTGGGAAAGAGCATGAAACTAATAGTACTTGTTAATTAAAGGATTTAAATCAAGCTGTAACTCCTTACAGCAGATGCATTTCATAACTTCCACAGCTACGCTGGTGTAAAGACTGACAGACACACCCAGGCATGAAAGAGAAGATAAAATTTTTAATGTTTATTTTTCCATGAAAAAGCTTTACAAGGAGAAAGAGGTTTCACAGGAGGAAGAGGACATTCTTTAATCACTGTTTATTTGTTGAATTGCTATCCAAGGCTGATATTTCTTCTACAGTGTATTTACTCATTCTCACAATATTACAGGACATTTACCTTCTATTTAGAAAGGATCATAATCCATTAATATTTTTATGAACATTATTAGGCAATGCTGTATGTGAAGAATTTACACAATTTGCATCAGCTGTAGATGAAGTCCCTTCAGTTTTAATTCTTTGCATATTTTGTAGCAACAAATATAAAACATATCTTTTAAATGATCAGATATTTCCAAGGCTTTGCATCACATGTAATGGAAAAACAGAAGTTTAGTATCTCAAAGACCAGACAAAAATATTCCAGTGTCCACAAAACAACACTCATGTTCTCAAGGAAGAGAAAAAATTCACGCCTTTCCCCTGACACCATAAGGAGACATTTATTAAGGTGTTAAGTGCTCAGATGTGACTTTCTTCGCTAGTATTACATTGCTGGGATTTTTAGACATCCCAGCATCAGAACCTAAATGAAGTTATATGGTTTCACAGTGAGAGAACCTGGCCCTTCATAGCTGCCTCTGCACACAACCCTCTGCCATTTGAAGAATCTTTGCAGATCTGTAGAACAGGGAAAAAAAAACTCGAACAAACAAAAAAATGAAGACCAACACTCTACCCCTCAAATACCAGGAAGCATCATCCTCACCCTTTTAGATCACTGAATGTTTTACCCTCCATCTCACTCACATCACAACTTCAGCAAGATGTTTGAAATCTCTTCGCCAGTTTCTTTGAAGTGAACAAAAGAGGTAACAATAGTTTCAGAAGTAGCTTCACAAGATTGAAAAAAAGAAACATTTTAAAGTACTTCGTAGAAGAGCAGCTTGAATAAAAAGCACCTTAATTTCCACTTAATTAAACAACATGAAGAGGAAGGAAAACTCTTTGCAGTTTCAGAATTAGTACTGAAGTTAAAAACCCTGAAATTTGCAAAGGGTCAAATACTTTATTTCAATCAGTACTCCAACATTTCTGTAAAGACACACTTTCAAGTATTTTTATGCAAGGCACTGATTTTTTCCTTCAGGCATCATGATGTAATGAAAATGCAGAATTTCTGTCACACTGGGCTTGAACTACTGTCCCTAAAGATATTTGCCGCTAACCTTGGAGCACCTAGATTTCACCCAGCAGCAGTTTTAACAACTACATTATTTTTCTTTATTAATTACTTTATAAAATCACATAGATCCATCACAGGTTTTACCGACACAATGATTAATGGTACACTAACGGTAATAATTTACAGAAGAGAAAGTTTCAATTGCACTAATTCGCCTTTAAAAGTGAAACTGGATAGTTCTGAAGTAAAGAATTCAAAATATAAGACATTCAGCAATTCTGTTTCTCTACTATAAATTCTGAATTTTTAAATTCTGGAAGCCAGTTATCTGATATAGGCAACTCTCAGGACAGATTCCTTGAATGTATGGTTCAAAACCAAGTATTTAAGTTTACTCAAAAGTTTGAAAAACAAGCTCTTAGCTTTTTAAAAACAGGAATATAAAATCAAATTGGAATTCATTATCTTGCTTTCTATGAAGTCTGACACGGGACAGATGGGTTGAGTTTCTAAATACTTAGTCAAAAGGGGAAATACGCAGTGTGGAATATTGCTCTTCTGAGGCACGTTGGGTATGAAGCATTAAATTAAGGTAGACTTACAAACAGAATTTTCCAAGTGGGATTTCTTCAGCTCAAAACTGTCAATGTTTCAAAGGAACCAGGCGAGACTTGAAAAATACTTGTCATTCTTTTGCTTAGCCCTAGGGCCTGCAAATGGACAAAAAGTTCTCCAGTGTATTTGAAAGCAATGGACCAACAAAGAGGTACACCAAGCAGTAAGTAATTATAGCTGCACAAACACTCCTCAATTTATATCCAAGGTTTCTAGTTTTTCAGCTGTGAAAAAAATGTCTTACCCTCTGAGAATCATTAAGCACAATCTGCAACAAGATAACAAACTGGGGTATCTTTCAAATCACCTAATAGCCAAAGTATTTAATTTACAGTATCAAAGTTTCCTGAAACTAAGAGGCATCAAAATCCCTGCACAGGCTACTCAAGTTTGACAAGATGTTCTGGGAGATCTAGAAACAATTTCAGGACCTCACTGGGCAGGGCCAGAGGTAAAGGCAGAAATTCTGACAGTAGCTGTATCAGTGTAAAGCTTGATGAAGCTGGCCTGAAGACATAATCTTATTCTAATCCTACCCAGAATCACAGGGGAGGGTCCAGATAGGTCCTAGAATCTGGTAATTATTACCAGGTTATCTTAAGAGCAGTAATGAATCAAGTGATTAAAGATTTTTGCAGGACTAAGGGCAAAATTCTTCCCTTCTTTATGGAGCAAGGTTTTATAGGCTGTAAATAGAAGTAGACCAAGGAAGCAGGCAGCCCCAGAAAGCCACTGTGCATTAGGTCTATCCATTTTGAGGATCAGTGTCGTGGTGTAACTCATCCTGAAATTCTCCCCTCACGTGCACCCCTTTGGAGTGAGCTGCCAGGTAACATCACCTCTGTATGGGACAGCCCTGCTGCACCTGCAGCTTACATCCCCATCCCTAAAGCAGGGGAGGGGCAAGGCGCTGCTGGAGAGACTCAACCTACTTGGATCCCTCCAAGATAACGAGATACTGGCTGCATTTCATTCTTGGGGAAACTACAGGAGGAAAAGATAGACCTCAAAACCTAACTAAAAACCCCCATGAAATTGTGACAAAGAAACTGAGATAAACTCAGTCATAGGTGTGCTGAATCCTTAACAAGAATGAACCCTAATCCTTAAAGAGAGTAAGAGATTTTACATAAGATAGTACAAAAACTGTAGAAGGTAAGAACAGCTGCTTCTGCTGGAAGACAGTAGTCAAATTTGGTTATAAGAAAATAATGGAATGTAAAATATTAGAAATACAGATTCTAAATTCATGATCTGTTGTAAAATACAAAGACAGATGTGGTGGTTAATTAAAAAATAATCAGTTCTTACATTTTCAACTGTCTCCAACTAACTGTCATAATCCTTATACTTGCTCTGCTTGGGACAGAGAAGCTCCTCTAATCCTGGACAAACCTATTTCAACAAAAATTATAACAATTAATTCTAAATACTAAATCTTTGCTAACATAAAGAATTAATTTTAATTGATTATACAACCAACTAGCTTGCGGATTTGAGTGGAGAGTTACTGTGTGGGTGGCTGATAAGCTGCTGTACATGGTAAATTCTCCTCAGGCAGCACAACTGCAGCCTGGAGGACACCTATACACAACGTGTCACAGCATCTCTTGCACATTACACAAAGAAGAAAACTTAATTTTGAGTTGCAATACACACTTCTGTGGGAGTTTAGCTGCAACGTGTCACTGAGGTAAGTCTTCATGAATAACAGTGATTTAAAGAATGATGATTATAAGAATGTACATAAAACTCTGCTTTCGTCTGCTAAACCATATTCAACTAGATATATCACTCATAACTCTACAGAAGGCAGACATTTAAAGCTTTCATGTATGTAGAAGACCTAGTTAGGAATAAAAAATTCAAGAGAATTTGTGGTCACTAATACAACTCTCTACTAAAATAAATAGTCACTAATTAAAGAAACAGAAGGAAATGTCCCTGCATGAGAAGGAAAGTCACTTTGTTCTGATCATCCTCCTCCTCTACGCACGAGATAAGAAATATATTTTTCTTGACATTCTCACCAAAAATAGTTTTATCTATGGTTTGAGCTACAAGATTTGCCCATTGGAATAAAAAAAGTGCTTGAAGAAAATATATGCAATGTGCTGGAAACCATATGCACCTTTTCTGAGGCTAAGCAGATAGGCTTTTACATGACGCTATAAAACTACGTTGTTGCACATTACTCATCTGCTTTGTATCATGACATTACCACAGCATTATACAAACATAATGCTCTACAAGTGGAAGACATGAAAGGCAAAATACAAACTATGAACAAGTGCATCCAGTAGGAAAGCCCAAAATGACATGTGAGAATCTGAGACAAAAAGGAATCAGCTGCAAACACAGGCATAAAATACATGCTCATCAGCAACCCGACCCTTCCTTCAGCAGAAAGGCACAAACTAGAGAAGGATACTACTGAATTCAAACAATGTGAAGAGCTATTAAAGCACATTACACTCCCTCTTTGAAACCACACTGCCTTTTTCCTAGTCTAATGAAAAATATCGTACTGTAATTAAGTAAAATTTCTAAAAACATTTAATGGAACTATTAATATATTCATTCAAAACCAAAATCTGTTCCAGAAAAACAAACACTGCAGCTAAGAACTGCAAATGCCAGTGAACCTGTTTTCATTATACAATACAACCATGACCAATATTCTTTACAGATTTGCTAGAGTAATTTATTACTTTATTAAGGCCTGATGTAAAACCTACTAAAGTCAGCAGAAAGACAGGTTTTGAATTACATACCTTGACTGTGAGATACAAATCGGGAAGTGTTGAGCCATTTCAACCTGCTTAAAATTTTTATATCAGGAAACACTAACAAACTAAATTACCCTACAAAGATAGCAGTCATCAATATACCTGATTATTCAGTATTTAGACAGAGTAGTAACATCTTCTATTTTTCTGGATCATATTTTGAAGGTGTTTTCTGGTACTTAACTGAAATAAATTTCTGTAGCTTCCACATGCTATTCTGTTTGCCTGTCTGGTTCCATTTATGGCACTCGTTGCTTTACTGCAAGAGCATCTTGTAAACCCTGGAGGAAGCAAGGGCAATAGCATCCCTAAACATCATCAGCTTTTAAAAAACATGTTTTTTCTAATTATAGAACATTCAAATGTCTGTACACCAGAAGTGAAACACAAGTAGAGACTCTGGGAATGTGTATGCTATTCCTTGGACAAACAATACACCGTGTCAGGCTATATGATTAAAGGCCACTGGCAGTGAACACACAGACTGAGCGAGGAGCAGAGGAACCCCAGTAACCTCCTCAGCGAGAACTGGAACACACTGAAAATCAGCTGCTCCCAAGATGATGAAGGAGAACGATTAGAGCAGTGTTCCTGTCTAAAACCCACTAAGATGAGTCAGGAAAAGCAGATCAGTGAGAACTGGAGCACACTGAAAATCAGCTGCTCCCAAGACGATGAAGGAGAATGATTAGAGCAGTGTTCCTGTGTAAAACCCACTAAGATGAGTCAGGAAAAGCAGCTCTCCCTTGCAAATTAAAGGAGCTATTGCCAAGAAGTGTTTGGGACTTACTAGATGCAAGGGGAAAGCATTTTGGGATATACAGCTCTCCTTTGTAAATAGTGGGTTGTGTGTCTTTTTGAGATGGCAACACACCTGCTGCCTCTCCTTCAGCATAAAGCCATTACAGTGCAGTAGCAAGGAATGCTCTCAGACTTTGGAGACAGAGTATACCACCCCAAATTCCCTTAGTTTATATCAGAATCAGTCATCTGCCTCAAGACATGGGCTTAAAAGAAAAGATGAAGAAAAACCAGATTCAAACAGATATATTCCTGCTCTCCACTATTAAAGCTGAAACAGTTTTACTTGAAATACAATTGTTTAAAATTTGTCTATAACTAAATATTTAAAGGTCCCTTAGAGTCTGATCCTAGACTTCAGCTTGATGCTTACGCAACAATTTTCCTACTACCTACTATCGCCCTTTCCCAATAAGCTTATTCTGGTTCCGAGTGTGTCCACATACAGTGACTAACAGTCAAAACTTGAAACCAAAAAAGATACGACACTTAAACACACATTTATATATGTACATTTAGATAGAAAACCTATCTACAATGCTATACATAACATTACACAGTATATTTAAGTAAAATACACAATCTTTCCCCTACAACCATACATTAATTAAAAAGTGTCAATAAGAAAACAGATTTATTGACTTTTTTTTAAAAAAAATATACTGGAATAGAGTCAGAATTTGAAGATCTCATCCAATTGAAACAGACAACTATAATGTCATTCTAGTTGAAAATGAAAGAAAAAAATTCCATCTGCTGAATTGTATGTTCAAGATAACTGTAACAGTTTGGTTCATTATTCAGAACTTCTGAAACTAACGCTTGTTTTTTTTTTTTTTCAGAAAGCAACAGAAAATTTGTGGGCTAGCTGGAAGCTGATCTAAGGTTTCCTGGCTACTATCCAAAGTTCAACAAAACCAAAAAATTCTGAAAGAGTGAGCTGCACTAAAGTGTAAAAAATTATAAATGCCCAAATCATTTTTTTTTTACTTTTATCCTTCCAATAGCATTTGCAATCTGTGAAGAAAGTTCTTCAAAATGGCATGTGAGAATTGAGAGCCTTACCCAAAGAAGCTGAAACACTGAATTCAAAAAGTCGCTTAAAAAACAAACACAAGAAAAATAACAGTTCAGCCCTTGCCTTGCTGACAGGTGTGATAATAACCATTTCTGGTACTAGAGAGAACTCACAGATAGACTGGCATTTCAATGGAAGGAAAAACCACACCACTCCATATGGTTCCCTTAAAACAAAAGCTTCTTGGGTTCATGACCAAGGCAGAGTTCTGTAATACAGTTTTAAAGCATTTTACTCGAAGATTAGATTACCAATTTTCTAGCAAAAGCTTGGAACCTCTAAACATGAATGCAAATAATCCATTATTAAATATACAGTTCTAGTTCAGTGGCCACTATTACAAATCAGAGAAGTAACAGTGACTTCAAAAGACTCTGAATCAGACTTCCAGATTATAATATTCTTCTTAATATTATGTGTTTGCAAGACAGAACTCTTCAGAAAAGTCTTTACAGAGAAATCATAAAAGTAGGAAAGTGATTCACCCTGCTTGAAATAGCTGACATTTAATTTTTGCATTTTAGATATTCAACCATTATTTACCACTCTCTATAAAATGTAAATTGGTAGGTATCAGAAAAACTCTAGCATGGTTTTATGGTTTTTTTCTTTATACATATATATATATATATACACACATTAGAGAGGCACATTCTTTGTTAGGAATCAGCATGAAATTCTTCAGTAGGAACTTGAACACTTCCTTTCACAGAAATTTTTCCATGAAACTATGCTCTTCGTATAAGGCGGTCATATCTAGTTAAGCAAAACACTCCGTTTGCATAAAATTAGAGCTGCATCTAGTTTCAGATGTATTTTCAAAATACATGTGTCATAAATGCCAACGCAGAAAAATAAGTAAGATACTTCTTTTACAGCCTGGGGAAAGAAACTATTGGTTTTGACATTCTATTAAAATTTAATAAGTGCACAAAAGGAGTTTGTAACTGTTAGTCCAAAATGATCTAGTTATTCTAACAGTACGTACAGTGCAAAGAGCTTCTTACAGTAACATCACAAAGTAACACCAGCTCTTTCAAAAAGACTCTAAAAATTGTTGCTCATTGCTTAGAATGGCATACATCCAATATAGTCACAATTGGTAACAGAGTCTAGGGTATTACAATATTACTGCTGCCACTGTAATGAAAAGAAATGAGGTTGTGATGATAAATTTTCACGTTAAGCTGTAGGGAACTCAACTTCATTTTACCAAGTACATTATTTCTTAGCTTTGTCATAAGCTCCGGGAAAATGAAAAACAGAGAAGAGTTATTTATTCACATTTTCTCCTACAGAAATGGTGGCTAGTAAAATAAAGCATGAAATCAGCTGGCTTTGGGTTAGTTGGTTAAAAATGTGTGCATCAGTTCAACTTGAGTCAAGCTGCCTTGGTTTGTACTCGCTATCTGTAAAGGCTGACTGAATGAGACTCCTTTCATCATACAGGCACTGCTACCTTTGCTGCAATAATAGAGGCACGCTTTGATAGCCAGGATAGCTTCAGCTGACACACAGCTCCTGGGTAACTGAAAGGGAATGATAGTTTGACAGGAAACATCCTTTATTTCTCCAGACAGACACTGTCCTTGAAGCAACCAGGTATTATCTGTAAAAGAACAACAAGCTTTATCATTAGGATATTTGAGACCATGTTTGGAACCTACAGAAATCACTAATTTTACCCATAGGACAAGATGGACTTTCTTTCCACACACAATATTAGGGGAAATTTCGTTCCTGATTTTTCCAGTCATGGGCAAAAAAAAAAAAGGAAAAGTAATTTACCAGTGTTTATTCAGCAGTCATTTAAAGATTGAGAGATCCACAGCTTTGCTTCAGAACTATAGGTACATATACAGTACATCTTATTTAAATGCAATGGATCTGCAATTTGTACTATATGCTCTTGAGAGGATATTAAAATTTATTCTGAGATATGTAAGCAAAACTCCTTAAATTAATGGACTACTATACATTTGTATCAGAGGTCTAACACTCCAGCTAAGATATCTGCCATAAACCTGCAGGTAAATTACGGTATTTGGAAACAGAATTTCTGGTTTTACAGGTGGGTTGCTACAATTTAGCAATGTTTGGGCTGACTGTTAGAACAGAACTGCACAATAAATGTACCCAGCTCACTGCACTGTACTCTGGATTTTACTATAAGTGAGATGGATGAAGTGCTCTTTTTGGCATTTTTCAGAAAATACCTAAAAGTTGGCTCTAGAATTTATAAGGTGGAAATTTCTTGTTGAGTTTAGGGTTCTTATATTCTCCGATTTTACTAACCCTTGAAGCTATCACATATTACTTCAAGAATATTTGGAGATTCAGTAGGTCAAAAAGTGTGCCACTCTCCTGGAAATAGTCTATTTGTATTCCAAAAGCACAAACAGGGATGAGAAACTACTTTAAATCATGAGGCATATAAAGAAACTGCAGTGCCTCTACAGTATTTATAGATTGCTTTTAAAAGCAAAAATATGCAAATATGAATTATAACAAAATAGGTTCAAAGTAGTTAGATATAAATGTACCTCAAACACTTTTTGGGAGACAAAAGCAAAAAGAAGGAATCCCTATCAGGAATATGCTTCTGCTTCATGGTACACTTTCTCCCAGAAACAGATGATAGGGCTGGGATAAGCTGTTCACAGAGACAAGCGGAGAGGACAAGCACCTAAGGGTGATCAGTATCTCTGCAAGCCCTCACTGGCAGCTTGTTCCAAGAAAGTTCACAAAAAAATAATAATGCAGCATGTATTCATTCAAGGTGGTCTTTTTTTTTTAATCTTCACACCATAGCTGTTAAATCCATCGACTCTAAATATTTAAAAATGCATTGCATCACAAGGTCAAATGGGAACACAGGACTGCGAGGGACATTTTGATTCATCATACTGAGATCACTTGTATTGCAGGCATGTCATGATATAGGTCATGATTAGGTCGAGAAAGGTTCTCCTCCTCCTCTCCTCTGCCCTGGTGAAGCCACATCTGGAATATTGTGTCCAGTTCTGGGCCCCACAGTTCAAGAAGGACAGGGAACTGCTTGAGAGAGTCCAGCACAGAGCCTTGAAGATGATGGAGTGGAGCATCTCCCTTATGAGGAAAGGCTGAGGGAGCTGGGTCTCTTTAGCTTGGAAAAGAGGAGACTGAGGGGAGACCTCATTAATGTTTATAAATATGTTAAGGACGAATGTCAGGAGAATTGAGCCAGGCTCTTCTCAGTGATGCCCAATGGTAGGACAAGGGGCAGTGGGTGTGAGCTGGAACACAGGAGGTTCCGCTTAAACTTCCAAAGAAACTTCTTTACAGTGAGGGTGACGGAGCCCTGGGACAGGCTGCCCAGGGAGGTTGTGGAGTCTCCTTCTCTGGAGACATTAAAATCCGCCTGGACGCCTTCCTGTGTGATGTCATTTAGGTTCCTGCTCCGGCAGGGGGATTGGACTGGATGATCTTTCGAGGTCCCTTCCAATCCCTGACATTCTGTGATTCTGTGATATAACCCATTTTGTATCTTCCCTATTCCTGTTCAGCTGATAAAACAATACAGGCACTTTACCTTCTGCTGTGATAAACCAGGAATTGGGTGCTTCTTCATTCAGCTCTGAATCTGGAGGAAGAGTCAACTTTAATAAAAATTGAATTGGTTGGCCAGGAGCTACAGTTAGTGAAGGAAGTTGAACATTTGGTGCAGATTTAGGCAGTTTTGGAAGGTTTGATATTTTGTCCTTTTGCACAGGCAGGTTATCTGGAACATCACACACTTCTGGATTCAGGACAGGCAGCTATCAGTAGAAATCAAACAAAATATTTATTGGTATTGGTACTGAACACAAATAGGCTTTCAGAACACAATCACAGTTTCAAAGCTGACATGGACTAGGAAAACTAACACATGATAATATGGCTATTGGACTAAAAGTTTCTGACAGAATGCAACACTAGAGTGACAAGGAAAAAAGGAAGGACAATTATTTTTTAAAATGAGAAAGATAAAATTGATTAATCCAAATAAAAATAATATTTACTATTAAAATAATAAAATCCATAACTATTTCAGAGTATCCACTACTTAGAGTGCCCTTTAATTTAAAATTTTAACAGCTGTATTATATATGGAAATAGTAAGACACAGTGCCATTATAAGACAGACAGGAACACAAATTTGTTTTGCCTTTATGTTTATAAGCAAATACAACAGAGCTCAGTTATGACAGTGGTTCTGATTTGACAACTTGGAAGCCCACTGTGTATCCTGCTTTAAGTCACTGACCTCCCAAAATAATCTTATACAGTTTAATTACAGGACTTGGTAATAGATTTCAGCTTCCACTTGTTAGAAAGTCCTCATGAAATGCTTTTCATACTGAAAAACTGGGCTGTATTTTTTTTAATAACTTATGTTTCTGCATTATTCTTTTCTAGAGGATCATCACTTCCTGGTTGAATGCAGAAGGTGCCTTTCCAAAGGCTAAGGCTTTCAACAACTGTGCTAACAGGCAGTGATTATTTGCCAGGTCATCACAAAACATTCTGTGAATATAGCTACCATAACCAAAAAGTTTATTAGCTATATGATTTTTATACCACTTGCCAAAGTCTGTGATAGTAATTTATATCAAGAAACAGCACTATCAGCCTGTTTAATAAGTATTACTTGCCATGGAAAGAATTTTTGTTTCCAAATCCAGCACTTTAATCTGATGATTATTTGTGTCTGCAACATACATCAAGCGGCCATTGTCTTCAACACACAAACCTCCTGGTTCATTAAAAGCTGACTGTGTAAAGCTGGAACCAATAACATTGTTTGCTTCTCCTGTGCCTGCCAGGGTAGCACAATTCTTCATCTTGGGATCTACAACCTTAATCTAAGATAAACAGACACAAAAAAAATTTCTCTGAAAAAAAATCCACCAAGATTTAGAAGTTCTACATTATCTTATGTCGCACATTTTCAGAAGCCAGCACTAACTTTCAGTACCTTAGCTACCAAGTGTGTGTCCCAGAAGCTAAGTTATCATACTTTATGAAATGACATGTCCCATCTTCCCCCACCTCTCCATTCCCTGCTGGACTTTACTTCTTCATTTGGTCTTCACTCAGTGTTCCCTTTCATAATTTTGAAGGTACCTACCCCTCTGGTATAACTGTTTGCTGAATGGTTTGTCTTTCTCCTCTTTGTTGCCTTTCTGGAAACATTTTCAGAACAGTAAGAGCATAACAAAACTGCCAGGCTAACTTCTCTCTATATATCTTTTCTAAAAATAGATGAGTTTTGGTTTTTTTAAATAATACCAAAAAGTTTCTAATGTTTTATACAATACCCAAAATAAGATTTCATTTGCCACACACATTTCAATAAGCATTTAGTATTATATACTTTATTCTTATACAAATTACTTTTCTTTTAATGCATTTAATCAATGTAAAGTTAACAACCTTCTAGAAATGAAAACTTGTACAACATCACATAAGAACAATCACACAAAACAATCTCTCTTATCTCAGAGTTCTATGGAGGCAACCCACTTCTCAAAACTTGGGAGGTTTTTTTAAGGGAAAAGCAAGTCCTCTTGTTCTCTCAGTTTTATCAAACCTGCAGTATTCCTGACTAAGCACTCCCAGCTCTTTTGTTCTAATTCAGCATATTTGGGAAGATGTATGGAAAAGGTCTTTAGTCTGAACTGTAACTTGGCACTTTAAATTCACCTTCCCCAAGGGACCAGCATATCAACACAGCAGCATGTGACAGCAAAACAATGGTAAAGAGAAGGACCCATGAGGGAAGGAAGGAAAGAAGGAAAAAAAATAACCCACATAGGAACTTGCATCATTTGTTTCCTCAGCTTAACTGAATCAAGCACAGTTTTTGTATGTTCCTAAAATAATCCTTTGTGGCAGTAAAACCTACAAAGCCTGTATGCAACAAGCTACTATATGCTTACCTTATGATTATAGGAATCTGCCACATAGAGCAGTTTTCTTTTCTTGTCCCATGTTACTCCTAAGGGATGCTGCAGCTTTGCATTTATGCCTGCTCCATCCACATCACCGAAGGCAAACAAATTCTGAAAAAGTATTTTATTAAATTAATACATTTAATTATTCAATGTTGACATGAATTTAAATTATTGTAATTAAATGGAAATTCACTGACTTAAAAAAAAAAGGCAACTTCAAAACAAGGATACTGAAAACTAGAAAGTGTGGATGCTAACCATGGAAATAGAAACTCTCATATTTAGGTTATCAATATGAATCCAGCTGGCTTTAATGATCACACAATGCTGAATCAAGTTTGCTATTCCAAAAATAAGTGAAGTAATTTGTTATCTGAGGAGCAACGATCTGCACTACAACTTGAGCATCACAACTGGCATACATTTGCATTCCAAGCAGTGAAGTTAAGAAATTGATGGCCATGGAAACTGATTTACCCTCTCACCCCAAAAGTGGTTCCTCCAGGTCAGGCTTGAGGAATATTAGTAGGGCAGTGTGGGGAAGTTTGAAGTGATTACCAATGGATCTCTCTCTCCTCCTACAAGGTGCTTCACTGCTCCGTCTTTCAGAGAGATGGTTCGCACAGTGCTGCTCTCACTGTCCGCTACAAAGAGGCAGTTCCAGGGCTCCTCGGAAGCCAGAGCCAGGCCTGAAGGCTGTGCAAACCCTGCTTTGTGCGGGTACGCGTTGTTCCTGTTCTCTTCATTTCCACTCCCAGCAAATCGAAGGCAAACTCCTTTCTTTAAATCACTAAAGGAAAACAGTACCCAAGTTCAAAAATGAATTTGAAATACTTCAGACATTAGGCATAAACAGAAGCTACAGAACAAGCACTTCTAAGTTATAAAATCAACCGTACTGCAGCACAAGGAATTATTCACTGCCTTTGTGCTAACTTTTATTTCACCTTAGTATATCATTCATCACTAGATATTTCAGCAAATGCAATGAAAAGTAACATTCAATTATATGAATGTACCTTACTAAGTCATAGTTTTATAGCAAAAGTAGCATCTTTCATTTCATCTAATAGATGTGGGAAGAAGCAGGCAGACTTTAAAGGACACGTCTTTTAAGTTTGAACAGAAGCAGCAAGCTAAGTACAGTTGAGAAAAATTGGTTTTAGTTTAATTTGATTATCTCTCTCTTTGGGGTTTGAAAGCTGTTTATCAAGACAATCAGAAATTTCATGTATCTCTTATTGCAGTTGCTTACCTTCCCTTTGGTAGTTTTCCACTTTCCAACATCAGTGCCCATATCTGATGAGTGCCTGCCATTGCTATCCATAAAACATCATCTTCCTGGGTCCCTGAAACTTTAAAAAATAGATATATAAAAACAGATGGAAAAAAAACCAAAACACTTTGGGAATGTTTTATAAAACAAAGAAATCAACAAACCAAGCCTGCTGTCCCCGCTCACCTTTTTCCATGGGGAAGGAAAAAACCCCCCAAAACAACCAAAAAACCAGAGCAAGAGAAGGGGAGGGGGGGGGGGGAGAGAGAGAGAGAGAGAGAGAATGTATTTCATCTATGAAAAACTCTGCTATTTTAATTCTGTTCTCTTCCCAGGGATATAAAAATTGTGTTTTAATATCCCTACCTGATAAAGGCAATATTTCAAATGGGGTTTGGTCTTTGCAACATTCTGCTATTGGGTCCATGGTTCACCTGTTATTTTTAGATTCGTAGCAGCCAACAAATATGTATGTATCTTGACTCAGTATAGCTTTGGGGGGGTGGGGGACATGGTTTTGTGGTTGTTTTTGTTTGTTTGTTTACTATGCTAATGACAAAATTAGATATTCCAAAAACCTACTAGGAGTTGTTTACAGGTTTTGAGAGAAATAACTGTGACAGTATATACAGAGTACATGAAGTTTTTAAGGTAAGGGCAACTGATGCTTGCGTGATGTTTTACGCTCTGGAGAGCAACTGCTGTTTATTCAAACATTAGATGTGATGTGAGCAATTATTTATTTCCCTCTGCACTAACAAGCTGGTTTCCAAATTGTACATGTGGTATCACAAATGCAAGATGCAGATCTGCAGAATAGTGACCTTCTGATCAAGAAGTGTTCAGGTATGTGTCAAGCAACTAGTTTTTTCAACTCAAAGTATAAAACTACTATTCACCAATCCAAATCTATAAATTACACACAGCTTGCCCGGATAATACTTCTCAAATAAAATGATACAAATGGAAAGAGAAGAACATGAGTGCTCTATAGCTTTAAACATATCACATTACAGCATTAGAAAGAATGCATGAAGACAAGTTGTGAAAGACCATTAAAAATAAAACCAGCAATTCAAAACAAAACAAAATTTACTTAGCCTTTTCCGAAAATCTTAAGGAACAGCAAGTTGACATTTAAAAACTTCATTAAAATGGGGATACTGTTACCTTTCTAACACCACACTAGTCTATGCACAGTGTATACAACTGTCCCATCTACTCAGAGAGAACAGTAAAATGCTTTTCTAAATAAATGTATCACGCATTGGAATAACTATTAGTCAGTCAAAAGAAAAATGCCTTCAAATTGCTCGCAGAAACTTTTTATTCAGATGAACTTATAAAACACTATACATCTCATAGCTGTTCCTGCAAACAATCTAATGGATATCTCTCCCCCACCTCCATATTTTGGAGTTCCAAAATAAAAGCAATTACATGTACAATGCTTGCCAGCACTTTAAACCTAGTACAAATCCATCTTCCTCAGATTAAATTACCACCATTTCCCAAGCTCAGACCCTGCTGTTGTGGTTCTAATCCTAAACCTTTCCTACATTACACATTGCAAGAGGGGGAAAAAAGCACCTTTCTGTCTCCAGAATCAGTTTCCTTATACTGTGAGCCTTCTTCAGAGTAGTACTGGTATGATTTTAACACAGTTTATCTTCAGCCTTTTCTGTTTCTTGGATCAAGAAACAGGTTTCCAAGACTGTGATCAAAGGACTCTCTCCTGCACCTCCACGTGGGTTCCATATTTTGATGCAAACTAGAGCTTCAAGAATAAAAGTCAAACTTCCAAATCACCTAAAAGCTGAGTCACCAGAGATGTTCCCAAAGTAATGGCAATGTCAAAACCACCTCAATAAATTAAAAAAAAAAAAAAAGAGTACAGAATAACCTTTTATTAGAGCTTGTTTCTAAGAGATTTAAATTGAGAAAATGGCAGATGAACTAATTTCACTGCTTCCTATTTAGCACATGTTCAACTGCAGGACTTTATGTTTCCATGGTGCATGTCTTGCACTTTTCAGCTGCTACCATTCTGAGTGCAGCAGAATGAACAATGCTAAAATCACTGGTCAATTCAGAAAGTGAGCTTTTTATCTTGCTATGCCACACAGTTCATTCTGAGGGATCTCAAAAAGTGCTTTGTTAATTATTTAATATTCCCTTCATCCACCAATGAAATGAAGGAGTAAGACTAGAACTGAGCACTTCAGAAAAATCTCTCCCACTCTTCCCCTATCCAGTGCTCTAATTCCACCCACTGGAAACTCCCTTGTGACAGCTACACATTGAAAAGGTTTCTGACTCTAATTCTGCACACTGAAAGGTTTATCAAATATGAGACACAGGAGAAAAGTATCAATATTAATTTCAAATTATACTGAATACTTAAGATCAATGGAGAGAAGATCCTTTCTTCAGCTAGAGAACAAGACAGGAATAAGAGCTCCCTAACTGTCATAAATTTTAATGCAACATATATTTTCTCCTAGTTGGCAATTAGAACAAAGAGAATGGATGCAAGCATGGAAACAAAGCATCAGCATACTGAATAGTGGAAAATATGTCAGAACTTTAATAAAAACATTTATACAAAACCAGAAAAGTAAAAACAATGCCTATAGCTGCACAGCTGAGGTATTTTATCACACGATGGTCCAGACACTATAGAGTTTAATACTTTTAAGTTCTGAAACAAAAACCAGAAAAACCTCTTCTTTGAGGACAGAGCAGTTTCAGGACATGTCACCATCGTCATCCTTGTACTGTTCTCAGAGGAGAAGGGGACCAGGGAAAATCAGCATGCTAAAATTACAGTAATGCCATCATTATCATAACTCATTATCATCCTTGAATGGAAAGAATTTATTTTTAAATAATTATAAAACAACATAAAAGAACAAAGCAATTCTTTTACATTTATTCAATTAAGCACCACATTCCAACCTATCTTGAGCTGTTTTAAAAATCCAGTGTAGTTTCTCCTTATTAGGGTATGTGCTTTCTTATCTTTAGTGTTGCCTGTATCAAAGCAAAGTATGGCTTGCAAATGTCATATACTTCTGTTAAAAGATTCATTAGTAATGAACTAGAGCTCTGAATGCACTGGAATTCCATATTATGCAATGCTCCAGAGCTTTTCAAGTTCCCAAATCTGCCTCTGCTACATATCTGTGTTTTAAGAATTCACAGTCCTGTTTGTACACATACACAACTTTAAGCAGTTCAGTAATAGTGCTGAGAGTTAACTGTGAGTCAATCTGAACACACAGGAAACACTTCATTTTGTACCAGTCAACAGCAAAATCTGTTTGAAGAGATTCCATTCCCAGGACTACCCACAATTCCAGCTTCCCTGGCTGGGGACTGCATGCTTACTTCCAGTCTGAGAATTAAAAGCCTAGGAATCAAAGTTACATCTTGTGGCTGCCACTACTGACATTTCCTAAATAGACTGAAGTTCGAAAATATTATTCTTGTCTACTAATTTTATCTTTAAAACAAGAAATAGCAAGGAAGAAGTCTGTTGGTACACTCATACTCTGCAGAAAAACAAGAAGCAAAAAGGGGTATACAACACGTCCTCTGGTTTACAGACAGGCACTCTGCCTGTGTGCACACGTCAATCCGAGTCTCATCTTCACTTAAGTCAGTGAAAGTTTAGCAAATTAAATACAAACCTGACTAACAGAACAACTAGAGATCATTGTTGTTCTTCAGTGAGACAGTGGGAGCAAAGCCCTGAAGGTATGGATGCCTTGGATGCTTTAGCACTGTAAGTGTGGACTGTTACAAGTACACATCATCCTTTTTGGAGGAGTAAAAAATAATTTTCTTCTTTTTTTTTTTTTTCCTGTGCTGCCTGGCACTCTTTCAGGTGGTGTTGCATCATGCAACATTTTTTTCTAACTCAGGCCTTCTGATTGTAGTGGCAGTAAATACTCACAAAAAAAAAAATCCAAAGTTGAAATGCCAGTATTTGTTAACATTTAGATTATTCATGTGATTTACTCATTCCTATATAAGCAGAGCAAACACATACACTTGAGGGTACTTTGGCACCACAGTGTCCCCTGACCCCCAACACCCACATTCCATATTCGAAATCACTTTCAGCATCAAATGAGAACAGTTAAAAACTGTCTCATTCTGACCTCACCATGCCTGACCAAGTCTCTGTAAGATCTGTCTAGGATGTTTATTCCCAGCAGCTCCGCACCCGGAATTTGGTGTTAAAAACAGTATTTGATACCGGAACTAGTGTTTAGAAATCTGATTTGTAATTTTAACTTCATAAGCAGACATTTAATTCACAAAACAAGACTATAGACTGTGGAACAAAGAGAATCAGGAATCATTCCAGGTACAAGTATCATATTTTTTTTTTACAGAGGGCATTTCCAAGTCATGGACTAAGTTTGACATCTGTTAAGATGTTAACTCTGCTAATCCAAATGCTTCTTTTTACTGCAGAAAGTAATCATCATCATCATCCATTCTGTCAAAATGTAGAGGAGTCTAATTTACTAGAAAAGTAGTCTGTCAAAGCAGATTGTGTGGGATTACTGCTGGGTATTCAATCACAACTCCCATTACATCCTTATGTCAAGACTTTAGTCTTTGTATGTTTTTGTCAAAGGCACATTTGTACTAAAATACTAACATAAATACCTAATTTCTTGACCTGCTTCTACAGTGAACACATGAAATATTAATAACTGTTGTTACTATTACTATACAGCAATACCATAAACTCCTCAACCTCTTAGTTTTGGCTTGGAATTCTGTAATCAGAGCATTCAGTCAACAGTTTAACTGGGTTCCTGTAGAGAAAGTCTATCAGGCTGATTGCACAAAAAGATAATAGTTCTGAAAATTTATCCCTCCTCAGTTTTCTCTCAAATGCTTAAATGAAAAAAAAAAAAAAAGAAAAAAAAAAAGCCAGCTTAGGAGGAGGAAAGAAAGCTGATTAGACATGAAAGAACCCATACATGAAGTATGTCAGGACATGTGAAAACTTCAGTTAAATCTCTTTGTCCCTCTCTGTGATTCTGCCAACAGTATGAAGCTGGTTGACCCACTCAGACAATATGTGGATGAAAACAGTGTGCTTCAGAAGTCCTCCCAAAGCAAGCCTGAGTAACCTCCTGCTTCACTGTAGTCTTTCACTGCAGCTTCTTAATGTCATATTTCCCAAAAGACTTTTTCTCCTTAAACAGTTCTTACACAGGAATGAAACCCTATAATAAGTCTTCTACTTTACTTTAGCCCTATCTTTAATGAAGAAGTTGCTTATTCTTTAAAATTTCACATATTTTAAATAAAAAATAATTACCATCTGCGAGTAAATTTAGAATCTAGTTCAAGAAGAGAAGACAGACACTGATGTCTCGAACATGATCTTCTGTGGAACTGAACTTGTATGAGGTCAGATGCAGCCCAAAGCCGAATGGGGTATCTTTGAGTAGGAAACTGCTAGAGATAAGAAGGCCTTTTGCATTCCAAGTAAATCTACAGTGATACATTATGCAGTCATATCACATATGCAACATATGTTTAGAGTAATTCAAATTTTGAATTGTCCAGAAAAACAATTCCTACTTAAACCCTGATGATCACAACAGCAGCTCTTTTATTTTCAGGTATTACCAAGGAAAATTCCTCTCACAGGACCGTGAAGGCTACAGCCTCAATGCCAGAATGAGACTAGACTCTAAGGAAACAGAAAAGTGACAGGTAAAAGCATACTTTCAAGATACACACAGTTCAGACATGAAAGATAAACACAGTTCAGACATGAACAGTTCATACAGGGTCAAAACTTACCCTGGAAGTGCTAACTGCTTATTCCTGAAGCGATTATTGCTTTATTTTTTGTAAAATGAGCAATTCAGAAAAAGAAGTGTTTCTTCTGGAATGCAGTGGTACTAAATAATCTTCTAGCAGAAACATGAAGAGGAAAAAAAAAAAATCTTACATACTTTTGCCTTTTAAGGGCTATAAAAGTTGTACCAGTATGATAAGGTACTGTACTTTCATTTAAATAATATCTATGTAAAACCTAAATTGACGTAAAAATTTCCAGCTAGTTTACTGAAAGCATGGTCATTACTGTACTTGGGAGTTTCTAGAAATAGTTTACAATCATGAAATTTAAGACCAGATTTTGGAATGTGAAACACAGAGTTATGTCACCAAGCACAGGTCATTGTCCTGTCCCTTCCAGCAAGAATGCAGCTATCAAGAACATTTCATGCTCAGATCAACTGTGCATTTAAGTATCACTTGCTTTCAACACCCACTGAATAAAAATAGAAGGGGACAACAGAGAAAGCTAAAAAAGCACACAGTAATTTAATAATGCATTTTCAAGCTGCTGGCCCTCCCCTTGTATTTCCTGCATAATCTATGTCAATGCAAATTTCAGCACCAACTTGAACGAAGCCAGAATTTAATCCATGGAGTTCATTCAAGAATTTTAAAGGGGGAGGATAAAACACAAACTCAGTGGACACAACTAAAGAAATAAAGATGACAAGAAGAATACTGTCTGCCTGAATCCCAGCATGTGTTTTGACTCCATTAACTCCCCTATCTTAAAGAGAGACATTTGTGCCAACTTTTAAAATAGTATTTCACTTCACCTCTTTGCCTGAGACTTCAGCATCTGTATAAAATAAGGAAACAAAAGCCAATTATCTCATGGAAATACTCCAAAGATGCTTAAAAGCATGCTACTTAGTAGTATATGTTCTGAATATTAACTTATCTGTGCCCTCATACACTTTTTTCCCAGTGTTTTATTTTTAATTTCACAACAAACTATGCATTAAAATTTTAAAATGCAAACAATTAAGTGTTTTAGTTGATCAATACATACTCTAAGCTGTATGTAGGAGTATTGTCAAGAAATATGAATGATATAGAAAATAAATTTTCTCTTAAGAAGTAACCTTTCCCTTTGAGACTTTGAAAAAGGTCAGCATAAGCTGTTCAATACTATCTAGTGTAGTACATAAACAGCTTAAACATTTAAACTTCTTTTTTTCTCATTTTCATGTTCTGGATAACATGGCTTTGGACATTAAAAGGAAACTCACAGAAGCATCAGTTATTTAAAAACTATAAAACCCGTAAATCTATCTTCTGAAAACAAAAAAATCCTCTAGTACGCAGTTTAAGCTACATTGATCTGAGGAAAATGGGAAAGCATGATGCTATTTCCCATATGCCATGCCCAAGTCAAACAAATGAATTTTGTAATAGGGAACCTAAGTTGTTGAAGCACACATTACCTCCTGTAATTCTCACAGTGATACATATAAGATACGCAAAGAACAGGCACTGCTGTGTTGATGTGAACAAAAGAGTCATTTTTGAAACTCTCAGCAATTACTTCATCCACCCAAATGCATAAACAGACATTGTCACAGCAGTTTTCATACACTGACTGGAACAGGCTGCCCAGGGAGGTTGTGGAGTCTCCTTCTCTGGAGACATTCAAGACCCGCCTGGACACCTTCCTGTGTGATCTCATTTAGGTTCCTGCTCTGGCAGGGGGATTGGACTGGATGATCTTTTGAGGTCCCTTCCAATCCCTGACATTCTGTGATTCTGTGTGACCATGGGGTAGGTACTTGTAGGACAGTACACTGAGAATTGCTGACAGAAGTCTGGGTCTCTGCCCAGGCCAGTGAAGATTTCCTACAAAACCCTGCTTTGCACCCATTTCCTGAACAACAAATGCATCCTACGACAGACTGGATGGGAACACGAGATCCTAGTAGGCTCAAGCAGTTTGCAGTAACAGTACAACTTTGACAAACTCTGCTGCAGTGCTGACAAAACTATTTTGATGCCTGGCAACAAACTTAAAGAAGTCACTGCAGCTTGTGACTGTATCTATGGCTGTAAGACAAACACATTGCAGACTACAAGACACAGTCCTGGTTCCTTGTGCTCTGTGACAGACTCCTGTCAGCATTCTGAAACTCAATATAACCCTTTGCTTTGACAGGTCTCTCTGGTTATAGTTTTCTAAAGAGTTTTATATAGCTAGTACATTACTTTACTCGCATAAAACCATATTAAAAAAAAATCTTAAAAAGAAACTGAAAGCAAACCCCCTACCCATTTTATCCTTTTGGTCTATTAACTGACAGGTTACATTATATTTTGTAGAGATCTAAATAGGTAACTGACCAGTAGGTTCTAACTGAATATGAAAAAGTCTATACTGGTCTGAACAGAGTGCATTCAGAAGATCTGATTTTTATGTAAATGCTTATAAAAATTCAGCAGTCACTGTTGGAACAGTGCAGATGACTAATCCTCTACAGGTGACTAATTCAGTGATTACTATGTTCATGTTGATAACAATCCTATCAATTAACATTTAATAAGAAGAGCTGTGAAAAATAAGAAGTATCAACAGATATTCAACTACTGGCAGCAGCAGAAGAAAGCAGCATAAAAAAATGAAAACTAAAATTATAGGATATTTTGAATAGTTCTGTTAACCAGCTTAAGTTTCTGAAGCACTGATGAGTTATTAGTCTCCTCCTTTGCTGATCTGTGAAACAGCTCTGCAATAACACCCCACGGGGATCAGCTTGCTGGTTCAAGGTACCTTGAAAACCGAACCATCTAGGCACACAACGGTCTACTGGTTCTCAAAAGGAAAATCAAATTGGGTAAAATTCAGAAAAATTCATGCCTTCATTAATGGCAACACACATCTGGTGAGATTCTCTTCCAGGTACTCCTCCTTTTTCTTGCAAGTAGCATTCCACATGCTTAACTCAGATTGTGAGGGTCACCGCCAAAGCCTTTCAAAAAAGAGACCCTGTTTTTGTTTTGTTTTGTTACTGAAAGCGTTAAATCTAAAAATTGATGCCAGTCATTTATTTAAGTAGTCGAGGCTGCTGGTGATACACTCTCTATACTGACAATGTATTTGTAGCTGTACTGACAATTCGTATTTGTATTTTTACCAGAATACTTCTATACAATCAGCATTTATGAACTAGCTTCATGTTCCCTTAAACCTGAGTATGGTTTCCTCCCTCGTAACTGATCCAAGCTTCCAAATGCTTCCAAGCCAGTAAAATGTTCTAATTTACTAATCTTGCAATGCATCTTCAATTTAAAGATACCAGATTTAAATTATGCTACTTCCTCACCCCATTCATCCGCAGATTCAAGAAATCCCAATATTGGAAGTTAATTTTTATGCCTGAAATACTGACCTAATGGTTTTACACCACATCAAGGTATTGTTCTGCCACTGTTAAGAAACTGGCATCTACAACTTCTAAATTATATTGAAATGGAAATATGAGAAAATTGAGTATCAACTCATAGTTAATAACAATTGAAACATGGCAGTTGTGCAATGTCAAACTGAGGTGTGTAAGTGAATCAGGAAAGTAAGCTACTTAAATTTTCAGAAGCTGATTCTTGCATCCTATTATGCAAAGACTTAATTTTTACTCCCTGATGCTTGCAAGGTTTTTTTCTGAAGTATTCCTCTCCTATCTGATTGACTCTATCATGATCTTGACTCTAATGATTTTATGTGACCTAAACAGGAATAAACAGAGGTCCCCAACTAAAAGTATTTTTATTCTCTAATCTCAAATATTTACAAGTAGTCAAACATGTCTGTATAGTCAAGGAAAGGAACTCCTAGACAATGCTCACTTCCTGTAAAAGGTAGCTGCTTCTTAAGTGATCCTGGCATAAGGCACTGGCCTAACAAAAGCAATCACAATTTCCTCCTTTATTTGGACACAGTAACGATGTAAGTAGCTACAAAAGAATGTTTCTTCACATCAAGAAACAGTTCCCATTTTCTCAGGATGCAAGGCAGAGCCACAGTCATCAGCTGCAAACGGAACCACTGGTTTTTAGACTCAGTTGTAAACTAAACCTTTACTTTTTTGTATCTCAGATTACTACCAAAACAGGAAAACATTTAGCAAACCGTCATGCATGTGTAAGTATGAGATGTTAAAAGCTCAACTGATACAACACCTGAATTTCCGAGGACCACATCCCACGGAGAGCTGATAGGCTGTTCTTCTCCTTTTGCTCCACCTTCCTTATCAACACCTTGTATCCCAATGCCTGCTACAGTGGTCACCATCTCTGACTCCAGGTCAATCTACAAGAAGCAAAATTACACCCACTGAATGTACAACGTTGACTTGACTGAAGTTACAGATAATTTGAGGTAGATGTCAAAAACAGAGAGTTGTTGCTGACAAATAAAAAACAAATCCCAACAAATTTCAGGTATTTGTTTATGTAGGAAAATAATTAATTTTACCACAATGCTTGCTGGTGTTGGGGGGAAAGGGGAAAGCAGTGGGTAGCGGGAAAACCACATGCCTGGAATTCTCTTCCACACGCAAAAAAAATGTACATGTTCCGTCAAGGTTTGCTCAGCAACGGTAGAAGCATCGGAATTTTCTGGAGAAATACTTGGACAATGGATGCAGATGTTTTATTTTAGACTTCTATAGGACTATGACATAAAAGTTAAGATACTGCAACAGTATCTCCCGTCTCTATATAAAATAATCTGTACAAAGCAAATTATTTTTGCAATTTATTTCATGACCTGGAGCAAAATATTTTAATTCATTTCTGCAACCTAAATCCCTTTATTTTTCCATCACCTTTTGCTTATTTTCTAAGTGACTCCCAATACCTCTCATGAATTTATTGTGATGATCATGTAAAAAAAGGAGTCTTTCATGCACAGCATCTTTTAGCTTTTGTAGCAGTAAATGCATTCTTTTAGCAAGGCCTGCACAAACATTTGAAAGCATGTCCTGTAGCTGTTGTATTACTTTAATTCTTGGATACCCTCATGGCACATTTAGATGAAAGGGAATAGTTAATTATCATGAAAAATCCTGAAGCAGTATGATCCAGATCTTCAGATGTTTCTGTGCTGTCTTTGTACCTGCAACACTTAATTTCCTGCAGTCACCAGGCTACAGTGATGAATATTATTAAGACAAGGAACCTGGAGCAATCTGCTCAATTTTAATGTTTCCAGAATAAAACCTGGTAGCCAGCTACAATGAATACAGTGCAGGGAGTTTGTGCTTTGAAATGAAACACAGAATGGACCTACTTAACAAAACAAAGGCTCCCCAAAAATCAGGAAGGATGTACCTCCTCTGATCATGAATCAGACATATTGGTGAGGACCTGAGTACAAGATCTTCCGAGATTCATAAAATAATAATAATAATAAGGTAGTATTATACTGTTTCAACAAACTTAACTTCTGATTATTCTAAATTTGACCTAGCCAAATGTAAGATCCAACAATAATATATACAGAGAGTAACATTCCTACGTGCTAAAACCTTGCGAGCACTTAATAAAAAAAAAATCCACATGCAGACAATTCTGAAATCAAAGCAGTTACCTGTACTTTAGAGACCCAAACACCCAACAGAAGTTTAGATTTTCAATGATCCACAGTTATACAATAACTTTAGATAAGAATCTGATCCTACTGGAAGTGAAACAAAAACAATTTGCTTCCAGTACTAAGAATAGACGTTTCTCATAACAGGAAAGTAAGAGTCACTAGAAAAAAAAAGTAAAAAATCAGTTATCCTAGAATGAGTTAGTGCATATCATCTTCATTTGAAAGGAAGCATAAAAGTATATGTAGCCCTTTAAAAATAAACTGCATAAAGCATTTATTTATAAGATATCGGGCCAAATTTCCTTCCTGATGTTCAGGGTATTTGGAGAGTAATTAATCTGGTGTAAATTTTCATCTGTGTAAGTAAAATAAGGTATAAGAGATTAAATTTCGAATTTCCTTACGGAAAATTTACCTTCCTAATTAGGTGATTTTCTGTATCAGCTACATAAACAACGTTATCTTTTATAGCGATCCCTTGTGGTGAGTTAAAAGCTGCCTCTGAAAATCTTCCATCTCTCCTTCCACTGTCTGGACCTAGAAATGAAATAAAGCAACTCAGAAATAATTAAAAAAAAAAAACCCAAACAAACAACAAAAACCAAAACTTAAAAATAAAGTATATACATTTAAACCTGTAAGAGGATCACACATTCTGAGATGCTTTCACTGCACCTTGTACAATTTACATGATTAATATTTTGTGTAGTCTCATTTTAGTCACTGTGCTATGTAATTACAATAGCCTGGAGCTATTAAGTTTTGAACTCATTCTCTGCTTCTTTAAGCTCATCTTCCAAAGAGAAGTCCTAATAGGGGTCTAAATTGCTCCTGTTCTCTTGGACAACAGCAACAGAAGCCAGAAACAAAAAACTATGTCTTCTTTTATTCCAGACTACATCAAAGCAAGCCAGCAGGAAAAAACTTTAAATTCCAAAACTCAATTCCATTCCAATGGTTTCAATTTTAGTGTAATCACAAATGAAACTGGTATTTGATTAGCAGCATTTTCTCATTAATAATAATAATTGGGAAAAAGACATGGAACTGATTACACAAAATAACAGTGAGAATGATGGAGTGACAGACTTCTGCCAGAACAACCAAGAAATAGAAAGGAACATGACCTGAATATAACAATGTGAAGGTAAGCATCGTATTTCAGAGGGAGTAACATTTAAAGTGCATTTGAAGTATGTGTCAGCAGAAGACATTTAGACACATGAGTTATGTGTACATCATGATTTATGATGCAAATATAGTCATTTCAACCTTTGTGCATGCCCACATTTATTACAGGATTATCAACTTCATTACATTAGTTTCTGCCCACGGAATAATTTAACTGAGTCACTGAAATACACAAACTTTTACAACCTACTGTCAGAAGACAATTTAGAGCTTAACAGATGCGAAGCACTGAGGTGCTGGTGTGTGATCCCAGTAGTTTCCCTTTGTAATTGTCAGGGTGCACACCCCCAGGGAAGGGAACAGCACAAAGTGCCACAGGAAGGAGGGGTACCAGTTCAGAGGTCAGCACACTTCCCTCTGAATTACTGTGACTATCCCAGAATACTAAAGGGTGCCTTGTTGGCAGAGGCTTCATCTCATATATCAAACAGAAACCAAATTCTCTCTGTTTTGTGGCAAGACATCCTGTTTGTACTTTCCTAAGAGAAGGGTATTAAGATGAATGCCTTTATCAGGTTAACTTGGATAGTTTCTCTGTCTATCCAATGCACTGTTACTTCAAACAGCAAGATACTTTCTTCCTTCCTTCCTTTAAACAGGAGTGCCACTGCTATTTTTATAAGGTCTGCAGGATCCTGCCATGGAACAGGCATTAGTCAATACCAGACTAAGTAATATAGGACATATTAGCACACAGGTCCTGATTCGGAGACATAAATGAATCATTGTTTTCAACAATTTGGGGATTCAACCACTTCCTAAAGCTGTGTATCGTGGCTGCTCATTGATGGACTGTCCTAACAGCTATGTACCTGCTGCAGTAAAATGTCACTTTGACCACTAACAGATGAAAAAAAGAACGAGTCTGAATGTTCCATTTATGAAAAGGTAAAGTGTACGAAGAGTGTGCAAGCTTAACTGCATTTTCTTGATTTGCATTGTAAAGCAAACAGCAATTTTACAAAAGCAGTAAGAGAGATTTGTTCTTTAAAGCAGAAATGTTACTAATATGAACTTTGTAACAAATGTAACTGAATTATTTAACTTTCACCTTTTTCAAAACTTGATTATCTGTTACACCTCAATTTTGGCCTTTTCATATATACTAAGGATACTTCACTTTCAGGTGTCTATGCCACTAGTGCAATGCCACTGTTCTTAAGAATCCTCCTCTCCTGTAAAAACCAGAAGGGGATCCTATAGAGGAATGCACTTGATTTCAAAAACAACCATCACCACCACCAAACAACAAACACACCCCAAAAATCTCCCCACACACCACCACCACCACCACCATAACTCAGCATTAATTTCTTCTATTGGAAACGGAGGTATTTTTGTCTCTTTTCCACTCCTTACCTTGCTGCTGGATGTGGATGTACATCATTTAAAGCTAAACCTATGTGCAACTCCTTCAGAAAAATACAAAATGTACTTTCTGAATTTCACATTAGACCATAAAAACACAAAACTTAAGTCAATGGAAAAAAGAAAAAAAAAATTAGACATCTCAAGCAGTTGCATTAACAGTCCCCCATTGATGGTACTATGCCACATCCAGTAAAAGTTATTCCAGTAGGAAATAAAAATTCTGGCAGTGCTTATAAACTGATCGGTCCTCTAAGGAAAGAATCAGCCCAGTAGGTCCAGGGAATATTCTCCACTCCTAAACTGAAATTACTGTAATAAATGTATATACCCTTACCTCCAATAGTGTGTAGAATTTGTCCATTTTTTTGAGTAACCAAAATCCTGTGATGTCCAGTGTCTGCTATTACCAGTCTTTCTCCTGAATTATCTACGGTCACTTTGCCAGGAAACAGCAGGGGAGAAGGTGGGAGGGAGTCTCTGTATAGCTTTATCCCAATTTTGTTATCTTTGATTTGTCCTCTCTCCTTGTAGAATTTCAGTGTTATAGAAGTAAATAAAAACAACTTCTCTCTGTGTCCCTCTCCAACAAGTGAAAACAGCATATTTCCACGAGGCCCGAGAATGACCAGAGTGGGCCAGCAGGACACTTCTAGTTCATGCCACAATGTTGCATCTGCATCATTTACTACAGGGTGGACAATATTATACCTCAGAACGGCACTTTTAATGTTATCCAGAACTTTTTCATTTGGGAATTTCGCTGAATGGACACCAACAATAATAAGACCATCTGAAAGGAAAAATAAAGTCATGCATTGAAATGTATTTGTATTGGAATTTTAAAAAAAAGCAAAAATGAAGCACAGTTATCTCACAATGTGACTGAGTGCGTTCCAGAATGAAAGAGGATTTGAGCAAACAAAAAGCAATTACATCTCAGCAGGAAATATACAAAATATTGAAACTCAGAAATAACATTTCAGTAAAATCACTGAACTTTAGGACCATTATTTCCCCAGATGGTTGACATTTAATATGTCATAAATGGTTCTTAGTTCCTGAACCTCTACATACTAAGGCACAAAAATACTTTCAAAATAATTATGGGTAAGCTGTAGCAGTTCAACTGATACTTTCGGTTTTTCAGATGTTCATGATACCTCTTTGTTTTCTGATTCCTATACACAACTATGGTGTTTTGGAAAATGAATTTCTTTCCACTGTTAACCAGGAATCACAAAGGAACAACACTGAACTCTGAAAGTCCAGAATTACCTTGGTATATCTCACTCTAGATAAACAGTAAAAAAAAATAACTTATAGGCTTCTGAAATCAGTATTCTATATTTCAAATAAAAATGGCAGCACTGAAAACTATGACAAAATGACAAGTAGCACTTGTTACAAACCAGGCTTGAACCCTTTTCCTTAAAAAAAGAAACAAAAAAGGAACAGGGCATTAAATAATTGATTTTTGCCTCTCCCCTTAAAATGTTTAACTTAATTTCTATACTTGGTTAATAAAGACAATGAAGAGTTTATGTTTTCCCACAGCAGGGATAACTGCACTTGAAATCCTAGTATGAAGGTGTTGCAGAAGCATAAAGCAATGTAATTCTGCTTTTATACACTGCGTACATAATACTAACCCTAAAAACCAATCAAAAGCACACCATTACGGGTTTCCTTGAATCGCTTGCTTATTTTCTTAGTTCTATGAAATTCTAACACAGAAATAAAAATCTATGGTTCAGAGTTCAGCTGCTTTTCCCTTGAAATAAGAAATAAATCTGTTTCCACTCCATGTAGACAATTATTTAAGTAGGGCCAAATATTCCACTCCCTCTTCCTATCCAACAGACAAAAAACAAAGAGCCTTCCTTCAGTCAAGCCACTTTTCAGTACTTTCTAGGAGAAAAAAAAACAGAGGGTAAAAAGAAAAGACAAAAATCACTCTAATTGATACAGTCTTTATCAATCCTATAGGTGCAGCATGTTGCAGTATCAGACAGCTGAAGCTGCAGTATCATTAACTGCTGAACTCCAAACAGCAGGTCAAATATTTTAACTGTAATACGATCATCAACAGCATTTATATTTGTCCTTCAAAAATATCATTAAAGCCAGAAAGACAATTCTACACTGAACATCTGAACAGCACAAATAAGTTATAACATCCTCCCATGAAGAAAACTCTTGTTGAAATTGACAGATGCTACACTGACATATAAGAATATGCATATCATTTACAACACTTTATTTGAAGGATTATAACGGAGCACAAGGCTGAACTTATGCCAAGCTATTTCTGAATATTAAAAAGTACTCCCTCTTATAGAAATAATTTCTGGACTGCTGATAACATGAACTGAATATGCACTGGGGTTTAAAATAGCTTTCTGAATGCCACTTGAAAAACAGAAATAGCACCACTGAAGATAGCAGTGAGAACATATCAGATAAAGATGCTAGGCGACATTTAATCCTATGGAAAGCAGTTTTCATGTCAAAACAGATCTCCTGAATTTCCAGACAATAGAAGTATGTGCATACATATAATGATATATGGAATGGTTTAGGATCACCCTAAAACTACAGTTTCTTGTTTTCAGACTTCTCAAGTCTGACGATCACACTGATAAAATTTCAGCATAGTCCACCTAAGAGGGCGTTTGAATCATGCTAAAAAATGTATGTACACAACATACAATCAAAAAAAAAAGACATTTCTGCAAATTATACAAATACCAAGGTTTGTTCTTGGCTATGTGGAAAAATATAGGCAACCTTCTTCCAAATATTCAAACAGCAGACTAAAGATCCAAATGCATTATGAGGTAGATGCTTTGTCAGAGTAAGATGCTTGTTTTCAGTCTGACTAGTATTGTTTGCTATATCGGCACTGTCTGCCAGGTCTATAGCACAGTAAATAAATACATGAAACGTGTAAATAAATGCTACATTGACAAATCTAAAGTTTTGTAAAGCTGCCCTTTCACTACATGCTTAATCTGACTTGCTGCTGCCAAAACAAATCGTGCCAATTCATTTTGTGCACCAAATTCAGGTTTTTTCTGATCATGTGGTGACAGATTTGGGAACTAACCCAACCAAAGCGAACCTGTCCCCCATCCCCTGGGTGGAGAAAGGACTTGCATTAACTAAAGAAAAAAGCAGATGGAAATAGAATGAAACTCCAGCATAAGGCCAGACACCAAGATACCTGCATTAATATATCTAGACATTCTTAAAGCCCTTTTTTACATGTTCGACATCCTTTCTACCTCATTCTTCCAACTTCAACCTTACTCAGGTTTTTCAAGTCAACAACTCTCCCCTCTTCTTCCCCCTAGTGATTAGTAAATCGTGTTTGCTATTGGTGAAGGTGATGCACATGGATATAAAACCATCTACTGAAGTATTTTTCTATGGCTTAAAAAACCACAACCCTTACTGCCTTGATACATTTATACATACCACTGCAATGCTAAAATTTACACACTTAGCACAGCAAAGAAAGACTAAACAATTCTGAAAAGGCTGACAATCAAAAGATGAAAACAACAGAAAACAACCAAAAGGAAGATCTATAGTGAAAAAAAGTATATTTTTTTTTGTTTGCACCATCCAGCATCTTAATCTCTTCCTGAACCCAACTGCTATCCTCTGTTTCCTAAGGGATTACATTTTAAGATTAATGTTCCACACACCTGCTCTTCTTTCCTTTTACCACCACTTGTTCTTCCACTTTCACCCCAAGTATCTTTATTCTCACTGCAGTTCCTTTAGGAACAGGATAGCTCAAATGTAAGAACAACATATTAGGATAACTCAAATGCAAAAAGAATTTATCACCTATCAGCAAAGTACTCTCCTCAAGTAGGGAGTTTAATGCCAGTCAAACAAAAATATGTGTCTCCAAGTGGATCTCCAGTTCAGTTCAGACTGCTGCAGCCACTCCTACACCAGCAGAGAGATGTTTGAATGCTTCAAAGAGAAAGCTTGTGGGGAGAGATTGTTAAAATGAATATTCTGTTATCAACTGATTTAACAGCTTAGTCTTAAAAAACAGATTAAGGATATGACAGCTATATTAATACAGTAACATTATACTACAAAATGTTTATCATTTTAAGATATTATTCATTATACAATCAATGTAATATTCTGAAATCTCAACCTAGACCTTCTCCCCAGCGTGCCTGATATCCACAGCAGTCCATTTACCATTTGCTAACCACCTTCCACTTAAAACTGCCTCCCTCTCAAAAGAATGCCATGACACGTTTTTCCTTATTAATGTTTCTCATATCTAAAAGCATTGTATCAATTCTAAAATTTCTCCAAAGCAAACATCTAAGCTTTTCAAAGTAGAAAAATTAGTTTGTCTTCTGTGAAGTGCTATGTAAACTTACAATATTTGAGCTACTTAAAGAACTTGACATTTCAAAGACTGTAATTTTTTTTTTCAAATGCAAGAAGGTAACATATGAAAAGAAATGGTGCCAAAATTAAAAACAATCAGAAATGCCAATGGAGAATCAGAGACTTAAACATTATGTTATTTCTTTCATATATATTACATTTAATAGAATATTTTTAGGGCTGAAAGTAACACTGTTCTTCATCTCACTGCGAAGTCTATTAAAATATCCAAGATAAGTGAGTAGCTGATACATTCTGTGTAAAGACCACAGCTTATCTCTGACAAGTCACCATGATGACAAGAGGCTGCATTCTGAGTAGTAATTACCCCGTATTTTTATTCACTCAAAGAGTGAGATAGATTTCAGCTCAGATATTAATTTAAAGAGCTTAATTCCCTTTCCAAAATACAGAACTACTAATGGTGCATAAGGTGATGCCAACAGCAAAAAAAAAAAAAAAAGCTAAACCAAGCTCACATATTTTGTTATTTCAGTTAAAATGGAAAAAACAAGTCATCTTAATTATATCCATCCTACCACCTTAACTATATTCTGCTCAGAGCTGGTTCCTGAGTCAAGTGTAGAGGGTTACATACTTATATTAACTTCAAGCTGGTATCTTACATCCTTGTGCAGCTTTTTGTAACTACCCTTATTTATGAGCATATCAGATTTGGGCTTTGAGCACAGATACTGTTTCTTTAATTACACAGACACAACAGATACCTTAGGTAACCTCATTTAAAAATGTGATGGGAATATACATAGTCACCTTTTTTAGACTACTTAAAAGATTAGAAGACATTTTTAGGCACCCCTGAAATTTTGCCAGCTGTTTAGTAACCAGCAACAAAGTGACTCAGCTACTCTGCCTGCAACACTGCCAGGAAATTCTATTCCAAGGGAGCCAAAGCACTTTTACCTTTATCAGAGTGCTGGTGCTCCAAGGCGTGGAGATCAGGCAGCAGGTGCAGGCAGTTGATGCAGCAGTAAGTAAAGAAATCCAACACCACAACTTTTCCACAAAGGTCTTTGTGAAGAGAAATAGGACCTTCTGTGTTCAACCACTGTAGATCTGGAGTTCAGAGAACAGTGATACCCAGTTAGCAGAAGAGCAGGGAAAGGCAGACACTGATATTTAATGTGCCCAACACCACACAACATTCCTGGGACATTTCACTTAATTAAAAAAAATTCAACATCCCTTTCTATGCAGGTAGAAAAGCAAATCAAAAGTCTTTCATTTATCCAACTCATTCTTATATTCCACAATTTTCATAATTACTAAATGAAAAGAAATACTATTAACAAGATTTTTTGTAATATCAAAAGTGCAGTTTATCTATTTAAATAGGCACCTTTTAAGTGAAAGAACATGCAACCTCAGAACAATTTTCATACATTTCAAAACATGGTCTACATTATTCAACCCTTAACAATATGTTAGTGGTTAGTAGGTCGAGAGAGGTTCTCCTCCCACTCTACTCTGCCCTGGTGAGGCCACATCTGGAATATTGTGTCCAGTTCTGGGCCCCACAATTCAGGAAGGACAGGGAACTGCTTGAGAGAGTCCAGCGCAGAGCCACGAAGATGATGAAGGGAGTGGAGCATCTCCCTGCTGAGGAAAGGCTGAGGGAGCTGGGGCTCTTTAGCTTGGAGGAGAGGAGACTGAGGGGAGACCTCATTAATGTTTATAAATATGTTAATGGCGAATGTCAGGAGGATGGAGCCAGGCTCTTCTCAGTGATGCCCAATGGTAGGACAAGGGGCAGTGGGTGTGAGCTGGAACACAGGAGGTTTCACTTAAACTTGAGAAGAAACTTCTTTACAGTGAGGAGCACTGGAACAGGCTGCCCAGGGAGGGTGTGGAGTCTCCTTCTTTGGAGACATTCAAGACCCGCCTGGACGCCTTCCTGTGTGATCTCATTTAGGTTCCTGCTCCAGCAGGGGGATTGGACTGGATGATCTTTCGAGGTCCCTTCCAATCCCTGACATTCTGTGATTCTGTGATATCATATGGGTACCAATTAATTATTTATAACTCACAGAAATGCTAGTAAACTAAAACACTGTTAAACTCTTAATGATTTTTCCAAGTTTTGTAAAGAACTAATTTCAGAAATGATTAAAATATTTTTGATCTTGTTTTTCAAAGTTTGAAATGACAGGTATCAATTAACCCTGTTACATGTGAAGAAATATGACCCTTTCACATATACCCAGCAGAACTCCTGGTCATTTATTTTAACTGCTTGATAGGAGACATGGAAGCATTCTTTTCTCACTGGTAACTGATATTCCTCTGATCCCGTGAGAAACTGATATCAAGTTAAGAAATAAATATCCTAGAGTATGGGCTGCCATTACTATCACTTAACGTTCCTGAAACTAATGGTGGGGGGATGACAGATGTGATACAATGCAAAGCTGAACTAAACTTCTGAAGGCCTATTTTTAAAAAATGTATATGCTGACTAATCCAAAAACCCTGAAAACTGCCTCTCTGACAGTTTCAGCAAACTAAGTTCCTATTGCCCCAGGAAAAGTTATTGCTGCTGAAGTCAGCAGGAGTCTTGTTTTCAGTTTCACTAAGAGGAGGATTGACCTCTACCTCCATATAGTTATAAACATAAATGGATGCACACACACGTAGATTTGGTGACAATAACAATTTATCAAGTATATGTATTATTTCCACAATATAAGGGCTTTACTTTTTACTTTTTAAAATAAAAGAACAGGTTATTTATTTTACGGCATTGCTCTGCTTTTCACTAGAACTAAAATACCTTTCATAAAAAATACTGGAAATGAAAAATGTTGGTTACCTATTTGAGCTCTTTTTAGAGGAGAAAATAAGCTTTGACAGAACACCAACTGAAACAATATTAATGACAGAAGTGAAAGTTCAATTTGGGGTCCCAATCTAGACAGAAAGAGCATTCACTTTGCTCCCCTGGTTAAAAGTCAGAATTCTTTCCCATGATACAGACTGATTTTAACCCTGAAGTTTACCTCCTGAGGTGTCTGTCTTGCAGTCAGATGTGAGCTCACACAGTTGCAGGGAGCCTCACTAAGGTTAAAAGGACCCTGAGGAGGACTTGCAACATCTTAATCTTTGATTTCACACTTGGCACGAGAAGACATAGCAATGTGTGAAAGGGAAATAGGCACACCACTGACAGAGGATGACATCTCCAGCACGGTTTGTATTATCAGGGTCATGAAAATTGACAAGCACAGGTAAGTCATGGGGAGAGAAAGCTGGGAAGCATCCTAAGTGTCTGCAGTGAAGCCAGGGGAGCTCAGGAGAAAGCTGAGAGAGTTGCCAAGGTTCTCACTTTGACCAGAGGAGAGAGACAGCAATATACTGTACAGAAGGGAAAAGCTTTATTTTAAAAAAATAAATGAATTAAGCTACTAGAAATTTAGAAGCCAAGTTTTAAAGGAAGGGTTTCTGCACGCAGAATCAGGGGGAGCATTGACAAAGGGGTTCTTTTTTCTTGTCCTTTGCTGCCGGTGCTTTCAGGAGTGACATTTCCTGTTTAAAAAAGCCGCTAACGGCGCCGGAATTACACGGCCCTCTCAGGCAGCGGGACTCCAAGGAAAAGGCCACGCAGCGAGCGTCAGGGCTCACCCCCTCCACCGGGGAGACCCCGCAGTCCCCTCCCGCCGGGCCCGGGCCGCCGAACCGCCCTC
>NW_010331390.1:55744-56448 GCF_000700745.2 Antrostomus carolinensis
ACCCACCTCCGCCGAGCTCGGGCACCGTCAGGTCCCGCTCCCGGCTATCCATCTTCTTCAGGTACTGGTAGACCAAGTTCTCCTTCTCCTGGGGCGTCTCGGCGTCGAGCAGGGCGTACTCCAGCTGTGTCTGGGCGGGCAGCAGCCCCGCCAGGCCCCCCGCCGCCATCGCGCCTCCTGGGCCCGCCCGCCCGCGGCCCGGAGCGCCGCTCTTGCCCGGCCTGACGCTTCACCGCCGCACATTCGACAGCAACCGCAACGCCGGGGAGGAAACCTGTAATAAAAAAATAAAAACCCATAAGATAGGCTAAGGACAAATGGGCAATAACTCCTCGGCCTCGAACGGGGCCTCCTCATCCATCTCGCGTTTGTACAGAGATTTGATATTCACAGACGCAGATTCGTGAAGAGAAGCCCCAGGGGTGATTCCAGCTCAGCAGATTCAACACAGACCGCTTTTCCCGCCCAATTACTTTTTTAATTTGTAAGTGGAACAGATGTCAAAATCGAGCAGTTCTGGGACAAAGTCCAAACAAAGCATCGATAATTTAAACGGTGGGATTTTTATTTTGTTTTTTTGGGGAGGGATGCTGTGAGAGAAGCGGAAAGTTGATCGACGGCCTCGGTGACGAAACTGCAGGACCGAACGGCTGCGGAGAGGCGCGCGCTCGAGGAGGTTCCCGCCCGCGACCCTCGGTACCGGC
>NW_010331391.1:0-1041 GCF_000700745.2 Antrostomus carolinensis
AGGGCCTCGAGGGGCTCGCTGGGGCCAAGACCTTGGCCCTGAGGCACTTGGTGGGAGCTTGAGGAGTTCACCATGGCCAAGGCCTTCTCCAGGGTCTTTGCCATGGTCCCAAGACCCTCGCTGGGAGCTTGACGTGTTCACCATGGATAAGGCTTTCACCATGGCCTTAAAGAACTTGCCCGTGGTCTTTGCCATGGCCCCGACGTCCTCACTGGGAACTTGAGGTGTTGACCATTGCCAAGGTCTTTGCCATGGCCCTGAAGCACTTGCCATAGCCATGATAATCACCGGGAGCTTGAGGTGCTCACCATGGCCAAGGTCTTCTCTAATGTCTTTGCTATGGCCTTGAGGCTTTTGCCATGGCCAAAGGCTTTGCCATGGCCCCAAGGTCCTCACCAAAAACCGGCAGTGCTCACTGGTGCCCTGAGGGTCTCACCATGGCCAAGACCCTTGCCAAAGTCTGCATCATAGCCATGATCTTCACCATGGCCTTGAGGTGCTCACTGTGGACAAGGCCTTTGCCATGTCCCTTAGACCTGTGCTGTGGTCATGGCCTTGAGGACCTTGTTGGGAATCTGAAGTGCTCACCATGGCCAAGGCCTTCACCCCTGGGGCCCCATGCTGAAGCCCTGCTGCTTTCACCATGGCTGTGGCTCTTGCCATGGTGCTGAGGTGCTTGCCATCACCGAGGTCCTTGCTGTGGACCTGGGGTGCTGACCATGGCCAAGGCCCTCACTGTGGCCCAGAGATGATGACTGTGACCCTGAAGATGTTGCTGTGGCTCCTGCCGTGGCCCTGGGATACTTGCCAAGGCCGTGTCCTGGAATCACTTGCCCTGTGACCAGAAACACTCCCCATTGCTGTCAGCGTGGCCACGAGGCCCTCGCTGTGGCCTTGAGGTGCTGCCCATCACCCTCAGCCTGGCCTTGAGGTGCTCCCCATCGCCATCAGCCTGGCCCTGAGGTGCTCCCCATCGCCCTCAGCCTGGCCCTGAGGTACTCCCCATCCCAATGAGCCTAGCCATGACACACACCCCATCAG
>NW_010331391.1:1275-1693 GCF_000700745.2 Antrostomus carolinensis
TGAGGTGCTCCCCATCGCCATCAGCCTGGCTCTGAGGTGCTCCCCATCACCCTCAGCCTGGCCCTGAGGCACCCACCGTGGCTGAGGTGCTCACCATGGCCCCTGAGGTCCGTGCTGTCACCCTCACTGCGGCCCCTGCCGCGGTCCCAACGCGCTCACTGTGACCATGACCCTCTCCGCGGCCCCCGTGGGAGCTGGCTGGGGGGTCCCCGGGGTGCCTCTGTTGGAGAAGGCCGGGGGACCCTCGCCGTCAGCCCGCGCTGCCGCCACCCACCTCTGCCCTTTCCTTTTCTCCCCTCCCAGGTGCTCTCGAGCCGGGGCGAGGGGATGAGGTGCCCCCGTGCCGCGTGGTGTGCCGAAGCGGCTCTTTAGATCCTCCCCGGCCCAAGCCTCCCCTGCCATGGATGCCTCGGGGGCT
>NW_010331391.1:1789-2135 GCF_000700745.2 Antrostomus carolinensis
CTTCCCCCTCTGCCGCAGCCTCGCAGGCGATGCCAGCGTCTGGCCGGAAGAGGAAGGCCAACTTCTCCAATGACGAGACTGAGACGTTGGTCTGGAATGTGGTCCGGCATTTCAGCGCCCTGTATGGGTCTGAAGCCCTGCGGGCTCATCCCGTGCGGCGGAAACAACTCTGGACCCAAATCCAAAGCCGTGTCAACTTCCTGGGTTACACCGAACGCTCCATCGACGACCTCAAGCACAAGTGGCGTGACCTACGGTTGGACGTCAAGAAAAAGATCACCTCCAAGAAACACCTGCCCATGAACCGTGCCGGCGGGCCCCCCCACCACCCGCGCCCCCCCCCCCT
>NW_010331391.1:2188-4691 GCF_000700745.2 Antrostomus carolinensis
TTCTTACAGGCCAGCCATGACTCGGAGCCTGAAATCATCTTGGACCCAGGTCAGTGGTGGTGGTTCTCTGGGGAGAGGAGAGTTGGAGTAGCAGGTTCTCATGCTACATCCCTACCTGTGCTCTCTGAGTGACATCCCTGCTGGTGACACCACCAGGTCCCCGCTGAGCTCTGGGCTCTGCTGAGCGGTTGTGTTCGGTGTTGACCGGCGCGGCGTGGAGCCTGGATGGAAGGAGATTTGGGGGTGTTGCTCTTGTACGTGGTTTGTGTCGGGATTCCAGCCTCCAGCAGAACCATGGTCCCGTTGTATCTGAGTAGCAAAGCGTGAAGGTTGGAAACTGCGTGTGCTGGAATTAAAAATCCACTGTGGAAATAACGTGGGATCGACAGGAACACCCCAAACTTTGTGGGAACGGGTCTTTTTTGGGTTTTATTTTTCTTTCTTTAATTTGATCCAGCACCCGCCCTTGCTGACACCATCTCAAGGCAGCCGGTAAAGGATGGGACGGGATTTTATGTCCCTTGTTCCTTTCAGGGTCAGTCCCCACCATGGTTAACTGAGGGCAGAGGGAGCGGGAGCGGCTGCTTCAGTGCACAGTCACACTGTCCTCCCAGGTGCCATGGTGTGCGTGACCAGGGGGAGCTGGCACGTCCCTGGGGGGGCCATCCCTTCTCAATGGGACTGTCTCTGTGACCCCTCCGCTGCCTGCGGAGCAAACCAGCGTCTTGGCCGAGCACAGAGCCCTCTTCCTGGTAATTAATGCCTGTGTAGCTCAGATGTCCACGAGATGCTCACAGGGAAGGTGTTGATGAAAAACCCACCATGGGTCTCGCTGGGCTGGGCCCACAGGCTCACCCCGGCTGGGCTCTGTTACCAACCAGGGGGCAAATGGAAATGACCGTTAGGATCATCCAGTCCAGCCATAAATGTAGCATCGCTGGGATGTGTCTGGCTCTTTTTGTGTCCCCAGAGGACACCAGGGTTAGTTGTTCATGTCCTCCCTCCGCTCTGGGGTGTCAGCTCAGCCCATCAGGTGTCAGTGGGGATGAGTGGGCAGCCTGGGTCTCGTTTCGCTCGGTTCAGGCTCGAGCTGTGTCTGAACCCGTCTTGCTGCAAAGCAGAAAAGCTCTGGGCTGGAGGCAGAATTCCTGCGGGTTTTTGTGTCCCCAGAGGACACCAGGGTTAGTTGTTCATGTCCTCCCTCCGCTCTGGGATGTCAGCTCAGCCCATCAGGTGTCAGTGGGGATGAGTGGGCAGCCTGGGTCTCGTTTCGCTCGGTTCAGGCTCGAGCTGTGTCTGAACCCGTCTTGCTGCAAAGCAGAAAAGCTCTGGGCTGGAGGCAGAATTCCTGCGGGATGTTTAGGAGATGCCAACCCTCTTGGGGCTGGGTGAGTTCAGGATGGTCCTGGGGGAGGTGAGGGCAAGTGAGGAGGAGTGTCTGTGACACCACTGCCTACACAGCATCACTCCCCTGCCCTTTCCCAGGGGACTGTTCTCCTGGGGAGCCCCATCCCACGGGGGCAAATGAGCTGCCGGTGCCGTCATCGCAGCGGCTGAGGCTGGATTCTCTCTCTCCCACAGATCTGTTCTTCCCTGGTGCAACCAAGCAGTCCTTCATGCACCTGCAGCCCGGCGTGAGCCATCCCAGCATCTACATTGACACCAACGGGCAACCCTCGTCCCTGCCAGACGTGGAGGGCTCGGCCGTGCCCCGGCTGGCAGTGCAGAGCCCCGACCCCTCCGTCATCTGCGAGTACAGCCGAGGGGAAGGACAGAGCAGTTCGGGTAAGGCTGCTGCACAGGCTGCTGCTGGGTTTTGGGCACTGGAAGGAGGGGCCAGGATCTGGATGAAGATCTGTTTGGAGTGTGGTGGCTAAAAGGTTGTGGTGGTGGTTTGCACCGAGAGCCCGGTCCTGGCACCATGTCGTGCTGCTGGTGGCGCTGGGTGCTGGCAGCGCCGCGCTGGGGGTGGCACCGCTCCCCTGTGCCTGCCCAGCCTGTGGGATTGTCCCCTGGTCTGTCAGTCCCAAAGGGATTGACATCCCATCATGGATGCGTAACGGGGAACCTGGAACACCGTTTCTGACCCACTGAGGGTTTGGTGGCAGCAGAAGGTGACAAATCCAAGGGAAGGCAAAGGCTGTGGCCATCCCTGTGTCACACAGCAGCCTGGGGAGCTCACTGTGGGGGGATGAGGGATGTGTGGGGCAGGCAGGGGTGAGGGCTGCACAGATGGGGCACCTTGGCCTGCTGTGTCCCTCAGGGATGTCCATGAGGGGGACGCCTGTGTGTCAGGGAGGAGCAGAATGCTGGGGCAATGGCTGGGGCTCACCAAAGGGCTTCTCTTCTCTTCCAGCCGAGTCAGGACCGGAGCTGCGGACTCCGGACATGTCAGCCATTTCCCCATCCCTGCGAAATGAATCCCTCGTCTCCTACGCCTCCATGTCGGAGGAGGAGGAACGGGAAGGCCGGGAGGTGGAGAGAGGCCATGGCGGGGCCACGG
>NW_010331391.1:4743-5055 GCF_000700745.2 Antrostomus carolinensis
TGCTGATCCGCCGGTGCAGCTCCCAGGGCTCCGTCACCTCCCTGCCCGAGGACTCTCTCAACCCCGTGGACGCTCACTCAGACTGGGGTCACGAGGGGGTGTCCGACCTGCCCCCCCTGGGCCGTGGGCTCGACTCCTCACACCCCGAGGAGCAGGCAGGGGGTCCGGGCCCGGAGATGGGCGCTTTGCCCAGGGTACTGATGGGCCCCAACTGGGAGAAGCCAACGGCAGAGGAGGAACCCCCGGCCCGTTCCCCGCTGCACGGTGCCCTGACCGAGGAGTCGCTGCCCTCCTCTGCCTCCCCCCCGGGGG
>NW_010331392.1:0-8344 GCF_000700745.2 Antrostomus carolinensis
TTATTATTATTGTAACTCAAGACTGGGACATCTTTCAAGTAATGAAGTAGTCTATGACATCTTGTATTCTATGCATTTTTAATGATAATAGTTTAAAATTCATAATTAAATCAAAGGTTTGACATAGAATGAATCTTTTTTATTTCTTTCCTTTTTTTTTTTTTAAATTTATTTTTGTCCTCAGGCAAAAGTATATAATACAGTTTCAATACTGAGTTTCCCTCTTGGATTATTGCAGTATGCTTTTAAAGTATAAGAAAGATCTTAGGGCTCAGAAAGGCTCCACAAAACTTTATCAGGTAAATACCATAGTGTAACATATTTTGCTATATCATCTTATTTAGATTCCAGACTGGGTAATCAGATTCAGCCACACACTTCTCTGTGTTCAGCTGAGAATTTCAAGGCTGTCTATGAGGTGAAGTGTGGGTCTTCTGTTGACACTACTGAAGACTACAGGGACTTCATTAGATACAGTATGTGTACAAAACCAGGCGTGTTTATAGATGGTGTCTAGAGGAATGGTACAATAGTGTAAGATTTGAGTTATGCAAGGATCTGTTAGCAGGCCATCAGGATTATCAGGATAATAGGGTACACAGAGGAATGTTTTAATGTAACAATTCATATGTTTTGGTTTGGTTTTGTTTTTTTTTTAATAGATTCATTCCCTCAAGAAACTCAAGATAAGGCTATAAGTCATTAATGAAATAACATTTATGATCAGCAGCCTTACCTGAGGCAAGAGAGTAAATTAGAAAACAAGACTATAGGCCTAAAATTTGAGGAATCAGGAATTGTAGATGACCAAATTTTTTCATCTTTTGAACCCAGTACTTCCAACTGGAATAAGAGAACTGCTAATATTCCTTGATCTTGTGTGGTAGAACTTAGCTTAACAACAATGAATTTTTGATGGCATCTCTGCTGCATCATCCAGCATTATAAATTGAGGGAAATCTTGTTAAAGTTTATGAATTGACAGTTTCTATTTCACAGTGAATAATTTGGTTTAAAAAAATGTGGGAAAAAAATGCAAATTTTGCAAGCTTTTGAAATACATTTAAATGCATTACATCATGTTGCAGGATGGCTTGGGGCTACTCCTATATAGGGAGATTTCTGTGTTAAACAGGAAAAAGTGTGGTTAATTGTCCAAACAGAGTGTGAAAGTTGTTTCAATCATCAGGTTGCATGAACACAGCTTTCTTTGACTATAGCTTATTACAAATTGAATTATGGAATTATGAATTTTGGATTATTTTTGGCCCAAGGTTTTGGAAACAAAATTCTTGTTTACTTGATTATACAGTTATCATTAGAAAGACTGAAAGCATCCCCATGGGGTGATGAATCATTCAGGAATGTTATGTGTCCCAGATGGAAAGTTGGGATAAACCTCTTCTCTACACCTGATCTTGGGAATTTGTATCTAACTGACAGTTATGTGGAATTTAGATCTGCAAATACTAGATGATGCAACTGGAGACATACAATTCAACTTCTGCTATATGATAAGGCACATCAGTAAAAGGAAGCACTATGGGTATGTTAATCAGTCATCAAGTCAACAAAATGATATTTTGGAGGAAAAAAAAACCAACAGGAGAAATCATAGATGTTTTCTGTATAGGCAGAGACTATTAAAGATGCTGGTAAAATATTGTCTAAAATATTAAGTTGTTGCCTTTGATGATCAAGACAGCTGAATTTCATAAATGTGTATACAACTAGAACTAGTGAAGAATACGGGTCAGTATTACCAGTAGATATTATAAGAGCAAAAGGATACCTGTGAAATATTTTTCTGTTATTTGTAAGTATATCAAAAGAATAAAAGCTATAGAAATAAATGTATTAACCTTAGAGGATAGTGTTGACATATGATCAAATTACTATAAATTTACCATGGATCTATGTAGGCTGGAAATTTAGCAGCCTTCATAAAGAAAAAAGGAAACTTCCTTGGACTGATAAGTTGACTGTAATCAAAGGTTTCTCTGTGTTTCTTTAGTTTTTAGTGATGCCCTCTCTATAAGAAGACTTTTGATATTTATAGCAGAGATCGGATTTTGAAAAAGAAAAAAGGAAATGTAATTATATTGCCCCTTTGATAGGCAATGAAATGTTGCCGCGTAGAGCATGTACACATTGTAAAATAGTAGACATATCAGAATAATTTTAGAAAGTGTAGTCTGTAACCATTTACTTTGGCTATCATACTAGACCAATATAGGCCAAGAGGCTGGGCTGACAAAATAGGAGTAGAAGAGAGACTGGCTATAAATTGCATGTGAATTTGGGTGGCAAGAGTAATAGAAGTTTTGGGGTTTTGCCAGATAAGAACTTTTTGTATCATGAAACTTACTTGTTCTTCAGTCTTGCATTACCTGTACCTTGTTCATCAATCATTTTCAGTTCCTGTACATCAATGTTCTCCACACTTCTTTAAAAAAAAAAAGAAAAAAAGAAAAGAAAAAAAAAAAGAAAAAAGAAAAAAGGGAGGGGGATAAATAGGAGTATTTTGAATAAAGCAAGGATATTTATCAAGCCTATTATTATATTTTTCCCTGGATCCTCTTTTCATTGGGTAATGTCATCATAGAATCATAGAATCATAGAATCATTGGTCTGTGGGAACTTCACCAGACTGCCAGGACTTCTCAAATATGATGGATAGTGGCTTTGCATGTCCAGTGTTGACAGTCTACATTTTGAACAAGTAGGTGAAATAAAGTAAATTAATTTCACTGTTAATATGCTATTCACTTACAGGGAAAATATATAAATAATAGTGGTTACTGCAGAAGGTAAGGCATTTTAGACCTCTTAAATAGTTATTTGGCTTGAGCATGACTAACATGACAAGAACAGGTAGGAAACTGGTTAGAGGTTAGACATTGTAAGTTTATCCTGTTGCATATTTTTCCTGAAGCCATTAAGTAATGTCTACATCATCTATGCCACAGGAATACAGATGATTTCTGTCACACACACCTTCAGGACCTAGTCTCCAAATAACCCATTACTCTACACCAGAATCTTGTAAGTATCTATATGTAACAGAAATATTAGCATAAACTATTATTAAATTTATCAATAGTAATATTGGTCAATGTACTAAAGATCTAGAATCTACTCACAGTTCTGCTGATAGCTTTTCACAGTTCTCTGCCCCATCTTCCTTTCTCCATAAAGTTAAAATAACACTCTACTTTCTTTGTAAAGTTACAGTGATTTTTCCTGATGGAAAGTTTTGTCTGAATGATGAGAAGAAGGACAACAGTTCTCTAAGTTCATTTCAGTTGCAGATGCATTTATATGCAGGTATAACTTCACAGTTATTGCAATTATTATGTAATAGGTGCCACATTTGTCTTTTTAAAAGACATTGCTCTTTCAATTCAATACAGACGTTCTCTGACAAGAAAAAGTGTATAATTAATGCTGAGTTAAGGTTGCCTACGGGATTGTGCCCTGATTAAGGATTAGGGCCAGCAAAATTGAACCTTTTAAAACCAGAAAAGTTTGAATTATAGGATGTGAAGTTTTTAATCTGCCATCTTTGAGCAATGCCCTTAAAAGTCCATGGTATACAGATTCACACTTTACCAACAAGGTTGTATTTCAGAGGAAACAGAGACCTTAATAAATTTAGGATGATATCTAACACCTTTTTTTAACCTTTTTAAAGGTAAAAGTTGTGGCTAAGTGAACTAGAATGAGTTGAAGATATTCCCACGTGGGCTGCAGCTAGGAAGTAAACCCAAATATGTGATGATTTACAATCCCTTTATATACTTCCATAAATTAAGTTGATTTTTCTGCAGTATTTTCACTCTGACAACACCAAAAAATCCATGACAAGAAACAGCTTGAATTTCTTTGCACTGATACTGGATTAAGGCACATATACACTTCTCTCTCCTTGAATGCACCCAGTACTGGCCCTGACCCAGATGTCCTCATCCTGTCAGGCTGCTACAACTAATCCCTTCACCATTCAATATCACTGCATTTAGCACAGTGAATCCAGCTGAGGTGCATGTGGATTTTTGCCACCCAGGGAGGAAGAGAAGAGCCAATGCTTCACTGACGTATTTTAACATTGCTTTTCCTGATATTAACAATTTTAAGTTAGATACACATCAACTCCTTGTTTCCTGGTTTTCAGATATCTGAAAGTTGCTGGATTAGACATTCTGGAAAGGAGCATGACTGTACTGATACTTTAAATCCTGGTAAAAGATATTTTTATCAGGCATTTATTATGTACCACACGCTTCATATGCAAACAAATAGGATTCTGCTGCATGCCAAGATAAGTTGCCGGGAAACATGTTACAGAGTGTGGAGAAATGGGGAGGGGGATTATGTGGCTGTTAGGAGCTTCTGTACATACTTGGAGGCACATAAAAAGTTTATGGAATAGAGCAAAGTGAGAAGAATGTATGGAATTCAGCAAGAAAAATAAGGTAAGGTCAGAAGATGCTTTCATGTTTTGAGGCTCTGGGGTTGGGATCTAAAGTAGGTGACAGACAGAGGGTTTCTCCGTAGTGCTGGTGGCAGAGAGGTTATAGCTGTCCTGGGACTAAGCAGTAGGAAAGAGAAACATTGTGAATACCAGAGGGAATGAGATCAAGAACAGCATCTGCAAGAATTACAGCAGACAGTTTAGCCTGAAAATAAAATGTAGTTTTATAGATTTCTTTAGAACCTGGGGACGTCTGTGGCACTGTTTTGTATGGGAAAAGTGAAAAGTTTTGTTCCCTGTTTGTCCTAAGAGAGAGGTGTGGGACTCAAGAGAGAAACATATTTTCAAACCACCAGTCACCCAGCAAAACATGAAAAGAAACTGTGGTAACTGATCAAGGATTTGATAGGGCCTGTGAAGGCAAAAAAAGAATAAATGTCAGAGAAAATGCATCATTCATCCCTGGTGTGGCTATGCTCATGAAATGACATTGTACAAGGGATGATTACTGATAAGGTGATAAAAGGCAGTAGGGAGCCGTGAATAAAGATAGCTAAATAAGGTCATAAACACATGAATCATCAAAAAATTAGAATCCTTAGAAATATTCCACTTTTCAAATTGTTGTGCAAGGCTTCCATTAGGAAAATGACTTTCCAAATATGGAATCAAATCAGTTCCTAGTTCCCTTCTGTTAACAAAACAAATACTCCAGTTTTCACCTTGGAAAGAGACTGCAGAATGAAAAAAAAAAAAAAAAAAAAGGTATTTTCAAAAAAATCCATCAATGACTTTCCTAAAGCTTTCAAACTTTGTAACACTGTGAAAATGAAATGCCAGATTGCCTGCCACACAGTCTGGGTCATAACATACAAGGTAGGTGTTTTCATGCTACTGGATAGTTACAACTACATCTCCAGTTTCTACCTGCAGAAACAGCTACTGAAATTGCACAACTGTAATTAACAGAATAACTCCATCTGGTAAAACTTTTGGCTATAAGGAGAAGAAAAAAGGGGAGAAAGCAAAAGAGAAAAAAAGTACAGATATTTTTTAGATATTGACTGGTAACAAAACCTTTGGAGTTCTAGATTTTACCCAACAATCCTCCAAGTAATATTTTGTCTCAATAGAGTTTTAGAAGTGCATGGTGGATAATAGTGTGAATCTGAAAAATTACTAAAATTACAGCAGTATAGGATTTTTAAATATTGCCTTTATTGCTGTGACACAGAGGCTGTGTATGAATACAATACTTCTACAGCTGTTGTTAGGGAGCTGACGGTAGAGCTATGTTGGTTATCAGCATTTAACTGTGTGATTGGAATAGTGATGCTACACAGGAAAAATACTATCAACTCCTAGTGTCTGTGTATATTCAGGATTTCTGGATAAGGCTGTTATTTCAGATCTGGATGATACTGCATATGCACCATAATGTGTAGTCCACTGTCCCAGATGAGCTCATGAATTTGGATCCTCAACAACTTATTTCTTTGGAACGCAGTTTTCATAACATGGTCTATGTATTTATTCTTTCTCATACTGTAGAATCATAGAATGTTGTGAGTTGGAAGGGATCCACAAGGATCATTGAGTCCAACTCTTGAGCTGACTTGGTGAGGATGCTCTCTGTCCCTTGTCCAGGCTGTTGCTAAAGGTGCTATACACACCAGTATCAACCCCTGAGGAATGCTCCTCATAACTGGCTGCCAGTTAGGACTTAGACCTTTTGATCACTGTCCTTTGAGCCTGACAGTCCAGCCAGCTTTTCTTTCAGGCTGCAGTCCACCCATTGAGCCCACATCCCCTCCAGTTGGCTATAAGGGTCTTGGACTGTATTCAAAGGCTTGCTGAAGTCAAGGTGAGCTGTGTCCAACACTCCAGCCCCATCTGCAGAGCCAGTCACTTCATCATTGAAGGCAATTGGGCTGCTCAAGCACAATTTGTATTTGATAAATCTGTGCTGGATTTTCCAAATGAGCTCCTTGTCTTTCATGCCTAGAAATGGCCTTGAAGAAGTCTTCATAATTTTTCCTGTGACTGAGCTGAGACTGTCAAGCCTGTGTTTCCTCAGATCCCCTTATTTCCCTTAATGGGTATAATGCTTGCCTTTTCCCAGTCCCCAGGGACCTCCTCATGCTTCCTGGCATGACTCTTCCAGCTTCCTACACTCTCCTGTGAAGATAGTGAGACATCAGAAGTGAGCTCTGGTGGAAAGCATCTGGAGAATGACTGGAGCACTCCAATTCATAACAACTTTATTACAGCTTTCATACTACAGTATCTACATTGATATTCTTTGTGTGAAGAGGTTGTTCAAAGCTCTTTAAAGGTTTGTTAGCAGTTATCAGTGTAATAAAAACCCAGTCATGTTTTTTAAGCAGCATTCAACCATTAGTCAACAGGGATTTAAGCAGCTGGGTTGAATAACTGCACAGTTCTGTTTATAAAAACACCTTTTTAACAACAACAACAAAAAAAGGATTTACAAAGAAATTCAAAAATTATTTCTAAAAATTCTTACAACATTCACTGTGCAGGTCCATTAAAACCGTTGGCAAGTGCAGTAGAAGCAAACACCTTGTGATATGAGGAGGAAAGATACTCCCAACATCATGTTTCTATCTTTTCTTCCAAGCCTTCTCCCTGCCTTCTCCAGTAAAAACAAAATCAGCATATAAAAAATATCCTTCTCATTATATAATTCATTATATAGTAGAACATTAACAAAATCAATATTTAAATAACACCTTCCTCATCTGCAACTAATGGATGCCGGTTTAATGCTAATATTGAGGAGGTTTTTTTGTCTTTAAGAGTATCTGCTCAGCAAATGTATGTTACCCAAAATGTCAAAATTCTTTACTAATTTTTTAATATGTAATGTTTTCCCTCTTTAAATTCTGAGAGAAACGAATGCAGAACATGCACAACATAAAATTGTGAATACCTGAGTTTACAGTATCTGTTTACTAACATGGATACTTTCTGCTGATAGTTTGTATTCCATGTTGAAATTGTAGCTTTTTTTGTTCTTTACCATCTTTTAATCTGAGGTAACTCCTTAGTATTTTTCCAAATAAAATTATGTTCTGTTTATTTTTAGATAACAAGGACAAGTTCAAAGTTTCATGTGAGAAGAAAGAGTCTTTGAGTTTATATTGCTTATATTATCTTTGGGTATTGTTCCATTCAGAAATTTCAGACAGTGCTTAAGTTTCACTAAAGTAAATGACAGATATGACTTACTGTAAAGTCTTTAACAAATAAGAGCATTGTTATTTTTCATACCCATTAGCAAGTATGAGCATAAGGAAGTCATTTTGACTCCATAGATTTTTGTGAAGTATTTCTGTCTTAGGTTCTCAATTACATAATAACCAGCTTAAAAATATGCACATTTCTCCATTCACATATTTGTTTTTATTTCATATGTATTATAATAGTACCTAAGGAATTAGAATTTAATAATAAAACTAGTGACTTTTCTTAAACTCTGAAATGGCACATTTTATTACTTTTTTAAAGAAAATAGCAGAATTAAACATTTATTGGTTGAAATTAAAAAAAAATCTTTTAATGATGACAAGTACTATTTATGATTCATGTAAAAGAAAGAAATAATCCTGAAGATCCTAAATCATGGAAGAAGAAACAGAAACTAAAATCTAGGCACCCGCTGAGCTCAGATTGTTTTTCACCATTACTCACAGACTAGCAGTCTTCAGAATTGAATGTTTCATCATGGACAATAGGGTGACAACAGCTTCTAAAACAAAATGGATCATAGTTGTATAGGGATTTGTAAATAATCAAGACTACTTTAAAGAGGGTTAGCCTCACCTAACTGAGACTCATCTCCAGGGA